>NC_040899.1:18569613-18688203 GCF_900634795.4 Betta splendens | reverse complement strand
TATTCAAGTGGTTCTAAAATTAAGGTGAGGATTAGTAACAGCGTCAGATTACGGTGCGGCCTCAGTGCTCAGTTTAGTGAACCGAAAAGCCGACTTTTACTCACCAAATTAGACCAAATTTATATATATATATATATATATATATATATATATATACATATATATATATATATATGCTTATATATTTAAGGCACTGTAGGTTTATGTGCGTATGAGGAGACCTACATTAAGCTTGGGACTGATCAATCCAAGTGTAGATTTTCTCATGAGTTGTGAGGCCTGAGAAACATAGGGAAATCAGTAAAAGCGCTTTCTGTGATATGCAAATGAAGATGAAGTGTGCTGGCAATAATGTATGAAGTTTAATCAAGTGTGTATTTGTGTATATACGTATGTGAAGTTAAACGGCGTAATAGTTGCTTGTTGCTGATTTAAATTTGAGTAGGCTGGGTTGACAGCGGCTCCTCTACTCCTCCGGTGCAGAGGGAGTGTGTGTGTGTGTGAGGGAGAGAGGAAAAGAGAGCAGGAGGGCGGGGGAGTGAGTGTGTGTGTGTGTGTGTGTGTGTGTGTGTGTGTGTGTGTGTGTGTGTGGACTAGACAGAGATCCCCGCTCCTCATACGTGTGTTTTCAGATAGTTGGGGGGAGACATTGGCTTGGTGCCAGGTGGCGACACAAAGTTGGGTTTTAATTTTTGTTGTTGTTTAATACTTTAACATTTTTGATTGTCCTATATGGTGTTCACTTTTCTTTGTAATTTAATAATCATTTTGACGTAATCTGAGTATTTTAGTGCATTTTTTGTGACAACGTGTCCGCTCTGTGGTTGGGAGTGGTCAAGCTGGTCACGGTGTGTAAAGACCGCGGCTGCTTTGTTTATTCAAAAATAAAAAAGGGGGGAGTTGTGAATTGAGGCGCGGTCTCTGAATTGGGTGTGGAGGCGTCAGCCGTGTGCCTCTTCTGTTGTTTACGCTCCAGAGAGAGAGAAGAGTGTGTGTGTACTGTATGTGTTTTACTGCTCAGAGCATTAAGTTCAAGGGTGTGTGTGTGAGTGTGCATTGGAGAGACATAGACACATAGTTGGCAGACTGAAGTAAAGCCTTATTCTTGCTCCTATTATTACTATTATTGTAACGGACAGCAGATAAAGTTCAAAACGTTTACTACGTCGTTTGAAGAGGAAGGAATTTTACAGTAACGCTAACGCTTGTAAATTGGCTCCGAGCCGTCAGCCATGTGCTTCTCTAACAGCAGAATCAGACTGGAAGTACAAAGACAAACAGAGTACTTACGAGCCTCCATCTGTCTGAGGCTCCGCCTCACCCCTCCCCTGAGTTTTCACCAACTTTTCAGATCAGATGTATGTATGTATAGACTATTAGTGCCTGGTTAGTATTAGGTGAGAATAAATGTTAGTAATACACTAGGTGAGAATAGAACCACAAGAAGGGGTTTATGCGACGTACATGCTAGTGTACTAGTAGTGGTCTGCAGTGTGTTGGCTATACTTTCTGTCAGTGTGTATTGGTGGGATTTAGCTTCTATTTTTTCATTTTCAGTTTCCATTTTTGTCTGGTTCTAGGTTAACTAGGTTATTTGGGCAAAGTTAATAAACATTCCTCCATTTATATCAAAGGTCCTTCTTTGCTTACGCGGCTGTAGCAGCTGCATTCTCATGAGCAAGACCACCATTTGTGACCTAATGTGGGTTAGGCACAGCCTGTGACATCACTATCACGTTAAATCAAGTGTTTCAATTACGCTGATTTTGTATAAACCTAGTAATATAAACAAAGCACATGATCAGCTCCAATAAGACGCTTATAATTTTTCTTCAGCAGTTGCTCTGAAGCGGGCGTTTCTGCAGTGGTTTGGTTTATCTTTGCATCAGACTTACTCTTTTATTCAGAACAAATCAAAACTCATCAGCTCAACAGTCACTAGGAATGATTATCGGGCCAGTTGCTTAAAACAGAGGTAAAACCAAGATACCCATAAAGGAAGAGCGTCTAATTACAATTTAACTGGTTAATATTTATGTTGCTTTTCACTAACTATGGGTTGTAAAGACAGGGAACTTACTTCAGTTATGAACACTGATTGAGATTAGTTCAGTTACAAGTATAATTAGGTGTAATTAGGGATTGAAATCATATTTTCAGTAAAGATACATATTTAATAATGAGATCTGTGAATGGGAACATGTCTCCAGTCGAGGTGTTGATGAAGGAAATTCAGAAATGCTCACACAAATGGAGCAAGCGGACACATGAATCCACGTTGCCCTGGCCGTCAGAGGGGACATTTGATCTGAGGCAGTGTGCAGAGATGCAGGGTTTTATAAAAACCTATAAGATAAAAGACAAATCTGTAAAGCGAGGCCTTAAACGGGAAAGAGAAAATGCAGTGTTGCAATTCTTTATCAACTGTGCAAAAACGATGAGCAAAAAGACGACTCAATGTGGTGATAATCAATTTGATCAGATCTCTATAATTAAGTCTCTTTCAGATGCGTCCCAGATGGATGCAGAAGAAACAAAACCATTACGGACAAAGAAGCCAGCTCACCCTGTAGCTGATCTAGAAGGGACAGACAGGGCAGTGGAAAGGGATGAGTTGTTAGAACTGCCCGACATTTATTTAAACACAGAGAAAATCTCAATTGGAAATTCTCGCAGTGAAAGTGATCTGCGTGACAGAGCAGTTAGATCACTGTGGGCTGAGTCAGATGAGGAATCAGTGTGTGTGGGTGATGAACGGGTAAATGAGGTTTCTGATGGACTTCCTCTGCTGGTCGAAGAGGCAAAGCGTCAAAATCTGCCCTGGCCTTCAAGACCAGATCAGAATGATCTGACTGACACTGTGGGACTTTGCAACTTGTCACTAGACCAAATAACTGACCATGTGATTCATGCTGTTGAGCTGCGTCAGAAGCAGGCAAAGGAGGCAGTGAAAGAAGCAACACGCCAGCAGCAGCGAAAAGAGGGGGAGAAAAGAGAGAGGAGGATGGTGTCTGCTCAACCAGCCAGCGTGCCTCAGACCCCACCTACACCACCAGGCATGGCCACACCTCAGGTGATGTACGTTCTACCAGGAGGGTGGACAAGACGACCTCCTATGAGGAGAGGAGGGTTCCCTGCAGACAAAGGCAGAGGAACGGGGCAGCCACAGAGGAGGCGTGAGATGCTACTGCTGTGGGAAGACTGGTCACGTAAGAAGCCATTGCTTTGATTGGCTACGAGGCTCACGAGGAGTGCCGAGACCAAAGGGATCCGCTGATCAATGTGGAGGCCCCTCAACTGGGTACTAGAGAGGACCAGACACCTGCAGGATCCATGAACTTTGTTGATGGGCTCCATCAAAAGCCAAAAAGCCAGATGCCTCTGAATCCGTGACTTCACCTTGATGCACACTTTAGTACTTTGAGACTCAGACAAATATCTAAAATTGGGAAACAAAATAAACAAGTCGGGCTGGTCAAAATAGCTCAGTCCTTAAACCTGCCAAAAGAGTCAAAAATTAAAAATATGCCGATTTTACTAGGCAAGGGAAAGACAAAGGTATAGAGAATATTTCAAGATAAAGTTCCCAATTCAATCACTCTGCTGACAAATGCTCCATCTGATGCTCAGTGGTTGACGGTGTTAAAAACAATGTGAATGTGAAGTATGTGGATGAAGACACTGTGTGCACCAGACTTTGAGACATGCCTCAGTCCATCTCTCCAACTAACACTAACTGTAGACAGTTGTCTCATGGTATTGGTAAAGACTCATTCACATTAGTGAGGTAAGAAAGTTTCACTAGACAAGCCTCAACACTGTAGGAAGTGCCTCCCACATACCATAAAGTGAGTGAAGTATCTGAGGAGGTCAATCAGCTAAAAAGGGAATTTGAGGAGAGTGTAAATGTTTCCATCATACAGTAAACAGCAGTTTGATCCCTACAGTACGTAAGCTAGCATAACGCATCATGCTCTCGTGTGTTACAGAAAACATCAAACTTTAAAGTGACTAAAACCAGACGTGCATTTTACTGCTACTGTGCCAGTTCTCCAATAGACAGAAAAACCAAACCATTCAGAACCTGCAAGGTGTAACTGTTGCAACAATGCTTAGCCTTCTATAGTACTGTATTGTAATGCTACGGATTGTGGTGCTGCAAGCAGCTACTGTTCACTACACTACACTTAGTATTTGCACAGTCCGTCTACTGTTTAAGTGGGGCTGCAGTTTTAATGATCGCCTTGACATGTTTTGATGAGGTTCCACTTAGTTCTTATCATCACTATCATTAATATATTCCAACAGAGCAGAAGACACATTTAGCAAATGTGTAAACCAGGTCTCAGTTCATTTTTTCTTTCCATCCTTTTGCTAAACAGTTGACATAGATGTCATCAGTCTGCAGGCCTTAAACAAGTGTTACAGGGCTGTGGTGTTCTTTACGGCATAGAAGGAGGAGGTCTGGGGAAGAGACTGAGTAGCAACAGTGACGGTGCTTTATCCTGCAAGAGGTTTCACTGTATGTGGGTTTATATGGACTTTCTTTAATAGCTTACAATACTTCAGTTATCGTCCACAGCTGTTTTGTTATCACTACAAACTCTGACAGTCACAGGGGAATTATAATTAGATGTAACAATAATTGTGGGGTTGTTTGAATTTCTAGGGTATAGCTTTGCATTTCCAACAGTTAACTAGGTTGTGTTATGTCCATGTGTCATTTCTGATAGTTTGTGAGGATTCAGCTTATTTAGTCTTTACGTTAATTTTGTCATAAAGTCACTTAATGCATGCATCCGCAATGCGTCTTGAATTTAAAAAGGTTTCCTACAACGCAATGATTCTGTGTTCATAATGAGATTAGTTCGTGTTGATGTTATAGTTATTAAGGTCTAAACATGAGGAACATAAGGTCTTGTTTCTCCTATTGACATTGTCCTTAAGTTCACTCAGTTTATTCAGGGATTGATGATGATCCCTGGTAAGGATAAATACGTAGGATAAATAAGAGTAGGAAATTACTTTTAAGGGTTTTGCTAGTGTTCTTTTATCCATCCATCTTAATTTAATGATTTAATCGGCTTCAAATTTAATGGACAGTTATCTGTCTATTGAGGGGGGAAAATGTATTGTAAAAAATTGTTTTGATTATTGCTTTATGACGGTCCCTAGTAACTGGGGAACTTGTGTGTGTGGCATCTGCTGTGAGAATGGACTATTCTGTTTCTGTTGTGTTTTATCCCAAGTTGGTGAACTTAATCCATGGGAGAAAGGTTGTGGTCGAGTTGGCACAAAATTTGATTTGTTATATACTGTAAATAGCTTACGCTATAGAGGAGTATGATCTTACAGCGGGACTCATTGTGGAGTGATAGGAAAAGTGACAGGAGCAGGGTATGTCAGGAAGGAAAGGAGTTAAGGGAAGTCGAAGAGTGAATGAAAAGGGAAGTGTAAATGTGATAATGACAATAGAGGGATGAAAAAGTACTGTGAACATTGCATTTTAGTGTGTAGCTTGTAAAAATATGCCGAACGCATAGACTAACATTGCACGAAGCTTTGCTTGACGAAATGGTGTTTAATGCATCAACCAAGTTTCTATGTGAAACAGATGATTAATATACGCAGGAAAGCTGTGTTGTTCCATTGCAGGAAAGAAGAGGACAAAGAAGATCAAACTCCGGATCACTGATGGGCCCTGAGTGACACTGCTGACTCATTTAGCAGAACAAGGTCACAGGCTAGCCTTTCTAAATTATAGTTCTCATAGAGCAAGAGTCACTCTCTTAGCTCACGTGCACGACAAAAACCCTGAGCTCATGACATGACTGACTGATACTGTATATGCTCTGCGGACTGACTATGACACATGTCGATGATGTTTCTTGTTGTTGATTTTATATAATGAGGGTTTAACAATTTTCATTCTGCATCTCAGTGTGTTGTTGTACACAGGAAGCTCACATTAACAACTTCAGCCCTTCTCTCTACACAGAGCAGCAGTGGAGAAACTGTGTCAACTAATTTTCTAAACCAATTTTCTTTCCTAACCAACTTCTCTCCTACTCTTAACCTCCATCCACAGGTTACTTCAGTATCAGAGGAGGGTGTGTCTGCTACAACTGTGGGTTTTTATATTCTCTGATCTTTTGATTTCTACAGCGACGACTTGGAACAAAAAGCAAACTATATGTTCTATTCAGTCTAACCCTAACCCTAGCTCTGTAGGATGGTTTATGCTGCACTATAGTGCAGATCTTTCTGCCTCTCAGCTATCAGCTCTCAGGTCACAGCTGGAGCACCAGTCTGAGGGGGACAGAGGATGGTGCAGCAGAAGTGTGCTGGAACCCTGGACAGTCGGGAAACAAGGGACTCTGTGTTCAACGTGAAGGCAAGCTGGGCCAACTGGGTCGCTAGCAGAAAGGCAGGGCATCAGATGAGGTTCCTAGGACAACGCAGAGGGTGCAGTGCCACAGCTTCCAGTACAACCGTGACGGACGAAGGAGGAGTCGATGGAGCCGAAGGAGCTGATGGAGAGTCCAATTATTCCACTTCCAGCTACACTCCTCAAACAATCCTCACCCACCTAATATTGTGTGGCTGCGCTGACCAACACGGCTATAGGGTGTGGGCGGAGCGCCGCCCTTAGCTGCATCGTTGATATACACTGATGTTTGAATTTGCACGTGCATGAGCTGAATTGCAGATGCTGGACGAAGTGAGAGCACAGACCTTCATGATTAACTGTGGTCGATGTGGAGTCTGTGAAGAATCTGTTGTGATAAAGAGTACACTTATGTAGAATGAAAACTGTGAGGTTTGTTACTGAATGTACTTGTTTACAGGCAGCATGGGAGGATCACCTGTTGGAGCTGAAAGAAGAGCTTAGGTGTTCTATTCACCACAGATTTTGTGAATCTTTAACTTTGCTTTTTCATCTTAATGTTGAAGTTCATGTCTATTTAATATAATGCAGTATGATGAGTCAAAGAGGAGCTTTCTTGGCCACTCGCTTTCAAGATTGATGGGCATTAAAATGCCCATGAGGAGGGGATTTGTAGTATATTTATGTATCATATCATATATTATTATATAGGTAGTGAACAATCTGTTCGGGTCAGGTTAAGATGCAGTGACTGTTCCTCAACCCTTGCAGTTTCGCAGGGTCGTTGTCTGGGGAGCATCTGGGATAGACTCCAGGAAACAGACATTTACATTTACTTTTAGCAGTAAAATTGATCATTGCTTATGAGAGAAGTACAGAGAGTAGATGGGTTCGTGTGGGGTGGGGTGAAAGAGTTTGCTTAAACTGGGTTCGTAGAATCTGGGTTCGCAGAATCTGTTGCGTAAACTGTTTATTCGAGCTGTTCCTAAGGAAATATTCAAAATGTCACGCCGACCTGGGAAAGGAACTGGGAGGTTGATGGTGGGCCAGATGAAGCTGGAGCTGGACAGATAACACGGCCCAGCGCCAGGACTTTCCGAGTCATCTACACGTCCTTATTTGGACATGTGGAAAGATTTTAGGTGGTGGTTAAAAGCAGGCCTTCACAGGCTGGGGTTTTTCAGAGCGCTTCGCAGAGGGTCCGCTGGTAGCACACAGCGGACCCTTTCCGACCTCTCGGTTCTCTCTGCAGAGGAACAAGCAGGTGAATTCGGTCTCTGCCTCTCTTGTTATTACTCTTTTGTAATCATTATATGATTGTTTTAATTTGTCATGTATAATAAATTTGTATGCTATTGATTTAAACTTCAAAGTTGAGTTCTTGTGAAATCTCTGTCGTGGTTGAAGAGAATAGAAATACACGACAGGACAAAAGCTTGTAGCCACAGTGGCAATTTCAAAATATGTCTCCTCTGTTTTTCTCCCCAGACGTCTGCGAAAAATTATCATTAGAGTCTATGGGAGAATTTCAGGATGTCTCTGCGCTTTGAGGTTGATAGCGACTAAAGTATAGGTCTGAGGGTATATCCAGACACATCATTAGAAAGAAGACAAGTATGACTACGATTTATTGAAGTAATTACGTTGATAGAGTAAAAATTGTGGCTGTAGTGACAAGTTAAAGACAGAAGTTCTTTCTTAAAAAAGCGCACCTTCTCACTGTAGCTGTGACATCACACACTCTAACTGACCCAATACACACTAATGGAAAAGCTGAAAATTTAACAAAAAACACACGATATTTAAACGCTCACGAGTCAAAAAGTATAGAAGATACGACAACGCTGATTTACGAGCAGAAAGTTGAGCGATGATGGACGCTTTTGAAGTTGAAATGACGTTTCTACGCCAAAGTATGACGATGATAGACGCTGATGAAAAGAGGGAAGTTGACAAAAAGTTTAACGATGATTCCCATAGACGACCATTATAAAAAAACGATGAAAAAAGTTGAATAACGTTAAAAGTTGAAAAGCTGAAAACATAAAAAGTAATAGCCCACATCTCCTAAAGATGACACACGTTTAGAAAGTTGAACGACGATTCTACGATGAAGCGTTAAAAAGTAGATAGCAATCAAAAAAAGGGCGGAATAAGTAGAAGAAAAATAATAATAAAGACCGAAGATAACAATAGTGTGAGAGCTGTTCAGCTCTCCCACTAATAATAATAAAGCTTAGAAAAACAATACAGTGAATGCTTTGCAGCATTCACTGTGACTAGAAAAAGTAATTTCTCGAGAAATTACGTGGGAGAGCTTATCTGCTGCCGCAACGATGACAAACGCTGATTAAGCTGCTGACGTCAAAAAAGTTGACTACGTCCAAAAGTTGACTACGGCAAAGCGATGAAAACGAGAAAACGTTGACAAAGAATAAAACGATGACAAAAGATGGCGATTAAAAAGATGACCAATGTCATACTAGGACAAGATTTAAATATGACAATGATTCAAAAGTTGACCAAGGTAAAAAATGTATCACAGATTAAAAAGTTGACCAGAGTGCATTGTTGACAATCATAAATAAGCTGACTAGCTTTTTAATTTGAAGAAAGTATTTGTAAATAATTACCTGTTTAATAGTTTAATAACTAGTAAAAATTTACCAGTCAGAAACAAAAATCTTGCCATTTAAGGTAATAAATTACATTGGTGCTTTTATTTTGAAAGGATTTAGAGGTTGTGTGTGGGCGATTACTAAACTATAAAATAGTCATTAGATAATCATAATTTATCATTCAATAGCAAGAATAGCCCTATTAAAGCAAAAGATTTAGATTTAGCCCTTTCAGAATAAAAGCACCCTAATAAGTTTGAGTGGCTATTTACTGAACTCTAAAGTAGTCTCTATAACGATTGGCAAGTATTCAGAACCACAACTTTTCTAATCAATCTTGCCATTAAAGGTAATAAATTGTAATTGGTGCTTTTATTTTGAAAGGATTTAGAGGAAATGTGTGGGGGTAATAGCGTAACTGTCAATTAGTCTTTAAATAATCATAATTACCCATTCAAAGGCAAAAACAGTGCAGTTAAAGCTAATAATTGGCATTGGTGCTTTTATTTTGAAATGATTTAGAGGAAGCATGTGTGGGTAATTACTAAACTGTTAATCTATCTTTAAAAAGTCATATTTACCCATCTAAAAGCAGAAATACTGCTATTAAAGCTAATTATTTGGCTTGGTGCTTTTATTTTGAAAGGATTTAGAGGAAGTGCGTGCTTAATCACTACACAATCCAATAGTGTGGTTGACTAATCAGTAACAAGCATGGAACTGCTCTGTACACTGAGCATCAGCAGTTTGACCTGTCAGTCAAATCTGCAGCTGCGCCGTCGCCATGGAGACGAAAGGCGGGAAAATCAGGCTCACTCTGCTCTGTAAAAGCAGAGTTTCACCCTGTATAAACAGGCTTGTTCCAGCTAAACCATGATAGTTATCACAAAAATTATTTCATTTTACGAGTCCCAAGGCTTCAATGAGCAAATGGTGTGAATTTTATGTTTGAGGATAAAAGCTTGTAGCCACAGTGGCAATTTCAAAATATGTCTCCTCTGTTTTTCTCCCCAGACGTCTGCCGAAAATTATCATTAGAGTCTATGGGAGAATTTCGGGATCTCTCTGCGCTTTGAGGTTGATAGCGACTAAAGTATAGGTCTGAGGGTATATCCAGACACATCATTAGAAAGAAGACAAGTATGACTACGATTTAGTGAAGTAATTATGTTGATAGAGTAAAAATTGTGGCTGTAGTGACGAGTTAGAGACAGAAGTTCTGTCTTAAAAAAGCGCACCTTCTCACTGTAGCTGTGACATCACGCACTCTAACTGACCCAATACACACTAATGGAAAAGCTGAAAATTTAACAAAAACCACACCATATTTAAACGCTCACAAGTCGAAAACTATAAAAGATACGAGGACGTTGATTTACACGGAGAACGCTGAAAGATGATAGACGCTTTTGACGTTGAAATGACGTTTCTACGCCAAAGTATGACGATGACAGAAGCTGACGAAAAGAGGCAAGTTGACAAAAAGTTGAACGATGATTCCCATAGACAACCATTATAAAAAATCGACGAAAAACGTTGAATAACGTTAAAAGTTGAAAAGCTGAAAACGTGAAAAGTAATAGCCCCCATCCCCTAAAGACGACACACGTTTAGAAAGTTGAACGGCGATTCTACGACGAAGCGTTGAGACGATGAAAGCGACCGAAAAACGGGGCGAAATAAGAAGAAAAACTAGAAATAGTAATTTCTCGAGAAATTACGTGGGAGAGCTGATCTGCTGCCGCAACGATGACAAACGCTGATTAAGCTGCTGACGTCAAAAAGTTGACTACGGCAAAACGATGAAAACGATGAAAACGAGAAAACGTTGACAAAGATTAAAACGATGACAAAAGATGGCGATTAAAAAGATGATGATTAAAAAAGATGACCAAGGTCATACTATGACAATATTAAAGAGATGACAATGATTCAAAAGTTGACCACGTTTAAAATATTAAAAAGTTGACCAAGGTGCATTGTTGACAATCATAAATAAGCTGACTATCTTTTTGATTTGAAGAAAGTATTTGTAAATAATTACCTAACTGTGTAATAGTTTAATAACTAGTAGAAATTTACCAGTCAGAAACAAAAATCTTGCCATTTAAGGTAATAAATTACATTGGTGCTTTTATTTTGAAAGGATTTAGAGGTTGTGTGTGGGCGATTACTAAACTATAAAATAGCCATTAGATAGTCATAGTTTATCATTCAATAGCAAGAATAGCCCTATAAAAGCAAAAGATTTAGATTTAGCCCTTTCAGAATAAAAGCACCCTAATAAGTTTGAGTGTCTATTTACTGAACTCTAAAGTAGTCCCATTAACGATTGGTAAGTATTCAGAACCACAAATGTTTTAATCAATCTTGCCATTAAAGGTAATAAATTGTAATTGGTGCTTTTATTTTCAAAGGATTTAGAGGAAATGTTTGGGGGTAATAGCATAACTGTCAATTAGTCTTTAATTACCCATTAATAATCATAATTACCCATTCAAAGGCAAAAACAGTGCAGTTAAAGCTAATAATTGGCATTGGTGCTTTTATTTTGAAAGGATGTAGAGGAAGCACGTGTGGGTAATTACTAAACTGTTAATCTATCTTTAAATAGTCATAATTACCCATCTAAAAGTTGAAATATTGCTATTAAAGCTAATTATTTGGCTTGGTGCTTTTATTTTGAAAGGATTTAGAGGAAGTGTGTGCTTAATTACTACACAATCCAATAGTGTAGTTGAGTAATCAGTAATAAGCATGGAACTGCTGTCTACACTGAGCATCAGCAGTTTGACCTGTCAGTGAAATCTGCAGCTGCGCCGTCGCCATGGAGACGAAAGGCGGGAAAATCAGGCTCACTCTGCTCTGTAAAAGCAGAGTTTCACCCTGTATAAACAGGCTTGTTCCAGCTAAACCATGATAGTTATCACAAAAATTATTTCATTTTACGAGTCCCAAGGCTTCAATGAGCAAATGGTGTGAATTTTATGTTTGAGGATAAAAGCTTGTAGCCACAGTGGCAATTTCAAAATATGTCTCCTCTGTTTTTCTCCCCAGACATCTGCCGAAAATTATCATTAGAGTCAAGGGGAGAATTTCGGGATCTCTCTGCGCTTTGAGGTTGATAGCGACTAAAGTATAGGTCTGAGGGTATATCCAGACACATCATTAGAAAGAAGACAAGTATGACTACGATTTAGTAAAGTAATTATGTTGATAGAGTAAAAATTGTGGCTGTAGTGACGAGTTAGAGACAGAAGTTCTGTCTTAAAAAAGCGCACCTTCTCACTGTAGCTGTGACATCACGCACTCTAACTGACCCAATACACACTAATTGAAAAGCTGAAAATTTAACAAAAACCACACCATATTTAAACGCTCACAAGTCGAAAACTATAAAAGATACGAGGACGCTGATTTACACGGAGAACGCTGAAAGATGATAGACGCTTTTGACGTTGAAATGACGTTTCTACGCCAAAGTATGACGATGACAGAAGCTGACGAAAAGAGGCAAGTTGACAAAAAGTTGAACGATGATTCCCATAGACGACCATTATAAAAAAACGACGGAAAACGTTTAATAACGTTAAAAGTTGAAAAGCTGAAAACGTGAAAAGTAATAGCCCCCATCCCCTAAAGACGACACACGTTTAGAAAGTTGAACGGCGATTCTACGACGAAGCGTTGAGACGATGAAAGCGACCGAAAAACGGGGCGAAATAAGAAGAAAAACTAGAAAAAGTAATTTCTCGAGAAATTACGTGGGAGAGCTGATCTGCTGCCGCAACGATGACAAACGCTGATTAAGCTGCTGACGTCAAAAAAGTTGACTACGTCCAAAAGTTGACTACGGCAAAGCGATGAAAACGAGAAAACGTTGACAAAGAATAAAACGATGACAAAAGATGGCGTTAAAAAAGATGATGATTAAAAAGATGACCAATGTCATACTAAGACAAGATTAAAAAATGACAATGATTCAAAAGTTGACCAAGGTAAAAAATATATCAAAGATTAAAAAGTTGACCAGAGTGCATTGTTGACAATCATAAATAAGCTGACTAGCTTTTTAATTTGAAGAAAGTATTTGTAAATAATTACCTAACTGTGTAATAGTTTAATAACTAGTAAAAATTTACCAGTCAGAAACAAAAATCTTGCCATTTAAGGTAATAAATTACATTGGTGCTTTTATTTTGAAAGGATTTAGAGGTTGTGTGTGGGTGATTACTAAACTCTAAAATAGTCATTAGATAGTCATAATATTTCATTCAATAGCAAGAATAGCCCTATTAAAGCAAAATATTTAGATTAAGCCCTTTCAGAATAAAAGCACCCTAATAAGTGTGAGTGGTTATTTACTGAACTCTAAAGTAGTCTCATTAACGATTGGTAAGTTTTCAGAAGCAGAAATTTTCTAATCAATCTTGCCATTAAAGGTAATAAATTGTAATTGGTGCTTTTATTTTGAAAGGATTTAGAGGAAATGTGTGGGGGTAATAGCATAACTGTCAATTTGTCTTTAAATAATCTTAATTACCCATTCAAAGGCAAAAACAGTGCAGTTGAAGCTAATAATTGGCATTGGTGCTTTTATTTTGAAAGGATGTAGAGGAAGCATGTGTGGGTAATTACTAAACTGTTAATCTATCTTTAAATAGTCATAATTACCCATCTAAAAGCAGAAATATTGCTATTAAAGCTAATTATTTGGCTTGGTGCTTTTATTTTGAAAGGATTTAGAGGAAGTGTGTGCTTAATTACTACACAATCCAATAGTGTAGTTGAGTAATCAGTAATAAGCATGGAACTGCTGTCTACACTGAGCATCAGGAGTTTGACCTGTCAGTGAAATCTGCAGCTGCGCCGTCGCCATGGAGACGAAAGGCGGGAAAATCAGGCTCACTCTGCTCTGTAAAAGCAGAGTTTCACCCTGTATAAACAGGCTTGTTTCAGCTAAACCACGATAGTTATCACAAAAATTATTTCATTTTACAAGTCCCAAGGCTTCAATGAGCAAATGGTGTGAATTTTATGTTTAAGGACAAAAGCTTGTAGCCACAGTGGCAATTTCAAAATATGTCTCCTCTGTTTTTCTCCTCAGACGTCTGCCAAAAATTATCATTAGAGTCAATGGGAGAATTTCAGGATCTCTCTGCACTTTGAGGTCGATAGTGACTAAAGTATAGGTCTGAGGGTATATCCAGACACATCATTAGAAAGAAGACAAGTATGACTACGATTTAGAGAAGTAATTACGTTGATAGAGTAAAAATTGTGGCTGTAGTGACGAGTTAGAGACAGAAGTTCTGTCTTAAAAAAGCGCACCTTCTCACTGTAGCTGTGACATCACGCACTCTAGCAGAGCCAATACACACTAATGGAAAAGCTAAAAATTTAACTAAAACCACACGATATTTAAACGCTCACAAGTTGAAAACTATAAAAGATACGAGGACGCTGATTTACACGGAGAACGATGAAAGATGATAGATGCTTTTGACGTTGAAATGACGTTTCTACGCCAAAGTATGACGATGATAGACGCTGATGAAAAGAGGGAAGTTGACAGAAAGTTGAACGATGATTCCCATAGACGACCATTATAAAAAAACGACGAAAAACGTTGAATAACGTTAAAAGTTTAAAAGCTGAAAACGTGAAAAGTAATAGCCTGCATCGTCTAACGATGACGCACGTTTAGAACGTTGAACGATGATTCTACGATGAAGCGTTGAGAAGTAGATAGCGACCGAAAAACGGGGCGAAATAATAAGAATAACTAGAAAAAGTAATTTCTCGAGAAATTACGTGGGAGAGCTGATCTGCTGCCGCAACGATGACAAACGCTGATTAAGCTGCTGACGTCAAAAAGTTGACTATATCCAAAAGTTGACTACGGCAAAACGATGAAAACGAGGAAACGATGACAAAGATTAAAACGATGACAAAAGATGGCGATTAAAAACATGATGATTAAAAAGATGACCAAGGTCATACTAAGACAAGATTAAAATATGACAATGACTCAAAAGTTGACCAAGGTAAAAAGATGTCAAAGATTAAAAAGTTGACCAGAGTGCATTGTTGACAATCATAAATAAGCTCACTATCTTTTTGATTTGAAGAAAGTATTTGTAAATAATTACCTAACTGTGTAATAGTTTAATAACTATTAAAAATTTACCAGTCAGAAACAAAAATCTTGCCATTTAAGATAATAAATTACATTGGTGCTTTTTATTTTGAAAGGATTTAGAGGTTGTGTGTGAGTGATTACTAAATTATAAAATAGTCATTAGATAGTCATAATTTATCATTCAATAGCAACAATAGCCCTATTAAAGCAAAAGATTTAGATTTAGCCCTTTCAGAATAAAAGCACCCTAATAAGTTTGAGTGGCTATTTACTGAACTCTAAAGTAGTCTTATTAACGATTGGTTAGTATTTAGAACCACAAACTTTCTAATCGATCATTAAAAGTAAAAAATTGTAATTGGTGCTTTTATTTTGAAAGGATTTAAAAGAAATGTGTGGGGGTAATAGCGTAACTGTCAACTAGTCTTTAAATAATCATAATTACCCATTAAAAGGCAAAAACAGTGCAGTTAAAGCTAATAATTGGCATTGGTGCTTTATTTTGAAAGGATGTAGAGGAAGCATGTGTGGGTCATTACTAAACTGTTAATCTATATTTAAACAGTCATAATTACCCATCTAAAAGCAGAAATATTGCTATTAAAGCTAATTATTTGGCTTGGTGCTTTTATTTTGAAAGGATTTAGAGGAAGTGTGTGCTTAATTACTACACAATCCAATAGTGTAGTTGAGTAATCAGTAACAAGCATGGAACTGCTGTCTACACTGAGCATCAGGAGTTTGACCTGTCAGTGAAATCTGCAGCTGCGCCGTCGCCATGGAGACGAAAGGCGGGAAAATCAGACTCACTCTGCTCTGTAAAAGCAGAGTTTCATCCTGTATAAACAGGCTTGTTCCAGCTAAACCATGATAGTTATCACAAAGATTATTTCATTTTACGAGTCCCAAGGCTTCAATGAGCAAATGGTGTGAATTTTATGTTTAAGGACAAAAGCTTGTAGCCACAGTGGCAATTTCAAAATATGTCTCCTCTGTTTTTCTCCTCAGACGTCTGCCAAAAATTATCATTAGAGTCAATGGGAGAATTTCAGGATCTCTCTGCACTTTGAGGTCGATAGCGACTAAAGTATAGGTCTGAGGGTATATCCAGACACATCATTAGAAAGAAGACAAGTATGACTACGATTTAGTGAAGTAATTATGTTGATAGAGTAAAAATTGTGGCTGTAGTGACGAGTTAGAGACAGAAGTTCTGTCTTAAAAAAGCGCACCTTCTCACTGTAGCTGTGACATCACGCACTCTAAATGACCCAATACACACTAATGGAAAAGCTGAAAATTTAACAAAAACCACACCATATTTAAACGCTCACAAGTCGAAAACTATAAAAGATACGAGGACGCTGATTTACACGGAGAACGCTGAAAGATGATAGACGCTTTTGACGTTGAAATGACGTTTCTACGCCAAAGTATGACGATGATAGACGCTGACGAAAAGAGGCAAGTTGACAAAAAGTTGAACGATGATTCCCATAGACAACCATTATAAAAAAACGACGGAAAACGTTGAATAACGTTAAAAGTTGAAAAGCTGAAAACGTGAAAAGTAATAGCCTGCATCGTCTAACGATGACGCACGTTTAGAACGTTGAACGATGATTCTGCGATGAAGCGTTGAGAAGTAGATAGCGACCGAAAAACGGGGCGAAATAATAAGAATAACTAGAAAAAGTAATTTCTCGAGAAATTACGTGGGAGAGCTGATCTGCTGCCGCAACGATGACAAACGCTGATTAAGCTGCTGACGTCAAAAAGTTGACTACGGCAAAACGATGAAAACGATGAAAACGAGAAAACGTTGACAAAGATTAAAACGATGACAAAAGATGGCGATTAAAAAGATGATGATTAAAAAGATGACCAAGGTCATACTATGACAATATTAAAGAGATGACAATGATTCAAAAGTTGACCACGGTTAAAAGATGTCAAAGATTAAAAGGTTGACCAATGTGCATTGTTGACAATCATAAATAAGCTGACTATCTTTTTGATTTGAAGAAAGTATTTGTAAATAATTACCTAACTTTGTAATATTTTAATAACTAGTAGAAATTTACCAGTCAGAAACAAAAATCTTGCCATTTAGGTAATAAATTACATTGGTGCTTTTATTTTGAAAGGATTTAGAGGTTGTGTGTGGGCGATTACTAAACTATAAAATAGTCATTAGATAGTCATAATTTATCATTCAATAGCAACAATAGCCCTATTAAAGCAAAAGATTTAGATTTATCCCTTACAGAATAAAAGCACCCTAATAAGTTTGAGTGGCTATTTACTGAACTCTAAAGTAGTCCCATTAACGATTGGTAAGTATTCAGAACCACAAATTTTTTTAATCAATCTTGCCATTAAAGGTAATAAACTGTAATTGGTGCTTTTATTTTGAAAGGATTTAGAGGAAATGTGTGGGGGTAATAGCGTAACTGTCAATTAGTCTTTAATTACCCATTCAAAGGCAAAAACAGTGCAGTTAAAGCTAATAATTGGCATTGGTGCTTTTATTTTGAAAGGATGTAGAGGAAGCACGTGTGGGTAATTACTAAACTGTTAATCTATCTTTAAATAGTCATAATTACCCATCTAAAAGTTGAAATATTGCTAATAAAGCTAATTATTTGGCTTGGTGCTTTTATTTTGAAAGGATTTAGAGGAAGTGTGTGCTTAATTACTACACAATCCAATAGTGTAGTTGAGTAATCAGTAATAAGCATGGAACTGCTGTCTACACTGAGCATCAGGAGTTTGAGCTGTCTGTGAAATCTGCAGCTGCACCGTCGCCATGGAGACGAAAGGCGGGAAAATCAGGCTCACTCTGCTCTGTAAAAGCAGAGTTTCACCCTGAATAAACAGGCTTGTTCCAGCTAAACCATGATAGTTATCACAACAATTATTTCATTTTACGAGTCCCAAGGCTTCAATGAGCAAATGGTGTGAATTTTATGTTTAAGGACAAAAGCTTGTAGCCACAGTGGCAATTTCAAAATATGACTCCTCTGTTTTTCTCCCCAGACGTCTGCCGAAAATTATCATTAGAGTCAATGGGAGAATTTCAGGATCTCTCTGCACTTTGAGGTCGATAGTGACTAAAGTATAGGTCTGAGGGTATATCCAGACACATCATTAGAAAGAAGACAAGTATGACTACGATTTAGTGAAGTAATTATGTTGATAGAGTAAAAATTGTGGCTGTAGTGACGAGTTAGAGACAGAAGTTCTGTCTTAAAAAAGCGCACCTTCTCACTGTAGCTGTGACATCACGCACTCTAACAGAGCCAATACACACTAATGGAAAAGCTGAAAATTTAACAAAAACCACACGATATTTAAACGCTCACAAGTCGAAAACTATAAAAGATACGAGGACGCTGATTTACACGGAGAACGTTGAAAGATGATAGACGCTTTTGACGTTGAAATGACGTTTCTACGCCAAAGTATGACGATGATAGACGCTGATGAAAAGGGGGAAGTTGACAGAAAGTTGAACGATGATTCCCATAGACGACCATTATAAAAAAAAGACGGAAAACGTTAAATAACGGTAAAAGTTGAAAAGCTGAAAACGTGAAAAGTAATAGCCTGCATCGTCTAACGATGACGCACGTTTAGAACGTTGAACGATGATTCTGCGATGAAGTGTTGAGAAGTAGATAGCGACCGAAAAACGGGGCAAAATAATAAGAATAACTAGAAAAAGTAATTTCTCGAGAAATTACGTGGGAGAGCTGATCTGCTGCCGCAACGATGACAAACGCTGATTAAGCTGCTGATTAAGCTGCTGACGTCAAAAAGTTGACTACATCCAAAAGTTGACTACGGCAAAACGATGAAAACGAGGAAACGATGACAAAGATTAAAACGATGACAAAAGATGGCGATTAAAAACATGATGATTAAAAAGATGACCAAGGTCATACTAAGACAAGATTAAAATATGACAATGACTCAAAAGTTGACTAAGGTAAAAAGATGTCAAAGATTAAAAAGTTGACCAGAGTGCATTGTTGACAATCATAAATAAGCTCACTATCTTTTTGATTTGAAGAAAGTATTTGTAAATAATTACCTAACTGTGTAATAGTTTAATAACTATTAAAAATTTACCAGTCAGAAACAAAAATCTTGCCATTTAAGATAATAAATTACATTGGTGCTTTTATTTTGAAAGGATTTAGAGGTTGTGTGTGAGTGATTACTAAATTATAAAATAGTCATTAGATAGTCATAATTTATCATTCAATAGCAAGAATAGCCCTATTAAAGCAAAAGATTTAGATTTAGCCCTTTCAGAATAAAAGCACCCTAATAAGTTTGAGTGGCTATTTACTGAACTCTAAAGTAGTCTCATTAACGATTGGTTAGTATTCAGAACCACAAACTTTCTAATCAATCTTGCCATTAAAAGTAAAAAATTGTAATTGGTGCTTTTATTTTGAAAGGATTTAGAGGAAATGTGTGGGGGTAATAGCGTAACTGTCAACTAGTCTTTAAATAATCATAATTACCCATTCAAAGGCAAAAACAGTGCAGTTAAAGCTAATAATTGGCATTGGTGCTTTTATTTTGAAAGGATGTAGAGGAAGCATGTGTGGGTCATTACTAAACTGTTAATCTATATTTAAACAGTCATAATTACCCATCTAAAAGCAGAAATATTGCTATTAAAGCTAATTATTTGGCTTGGTGCTTTTATTTTGAAAGGATTTAGAGGAAGTGTGTGCTTAATTACTACACAATCCAATAGTGTAGTTGACTAATCAGTAACAAGCATGGAACTGCTGTCTACACTGAGCATCAGGAGTTTGACCTGTCAGTGAAATCTGCAGCTGCGCCGTCGCCATGGAGACGAAAGGCGGGAAAATCAGGCTCACTCTGCTCTGTAAAAGCAGAGTTTCACCCTGTATAAACAGGCTTGTTTCAGCTAAACCATGATAGTTATCACAAAAATTATTTCATTTTACGAGTCCCAAGGCTTCAATGAGCAAATGGTGTGAATTTTATGTTTAAGGACAAAAGCTTGTAGCCACAGTGGCAATTTCAAAATATGTCTCCTCTGTTTTTCTCCTCAGACGTCTGCCAAAAATTATCATTAGAGTCAATGGGAGAATTTCAGGATCTCTCTGCACTTTGAGGTCGATAGTGACTAAAGTATAGGTCTGAGGGTATATCCAGACACATCATTAGAAAGAAGACAAGTATGACTACGATTTAGAGAAGTAATTACGTTGATAGAGTAAAAATTGTGGCTGTAGTGACGAGTTAGAGACAGAAGTTCTGTCTTAAAAAAGCGCACCTTCTCACTGTAGCTGTGACATCACGCACTCTAGCAGAGCCAATACACACTAATGGAAAAGCTGAAAATTTAACTAAAACCACACGATATTTAAACGCTCACAAGTTGAAAACTATAAAAGATACGAGGACGCTGATTTACACGGAGAACGATGAAAGATGATAGATGCTTTTGACGTTGAAATGACGTTTCTACGCCAAAGTATGACGATGATAGACGCTGATGAAAAGAGGGAAGTTGACAGAAAGTTGAACGATGATTCCCATAGACGACCATTATAAAAAAACGACGAAAAACGTTGAATAACGTTAAAAGTTTAAAAGCTGAAAACGTGAAAAGTAATAGCCTGCATCGTCTAACGATGACGCACGTTTAGAACGTTGAACGATGATTCTACGATGAAGCGTTGAGAAGTAGATAGCGACCGAAAAACGGGGCGAAATAATAAGAATAACTAGAAAAAGTAATTTCTCGAGAAATTACGTGGGAGAGCTGATCTGCTGCCGCAACGATGACAAACGCTGATTAAGCTGCTGACGTCAAAAAGTTGACTACGGCAAAATGATGAAAACGTTGAAAACAAGAAAACGTTGACAAAGATTAAAGCGATGACAAAAGATGGCGATTAAAAAGATGATGATTAAAAAGATGACCAAGGTCATACTATGACAATATTAAAGAGATGACAATGATTCAAAAGTTGACCACGGTTAAAAGATGTCAAAGATTAAAAAGTTGACCAAGGGGCATTGTTGACAATCATAAATAAGCTGACTATCTTTTTGATTTGAAGAAAGTATTGGTAAATAATTACCTAACTGTGTAATATTTTAATAACTAGTAGAAATTTACCAGTCAGAAACAAAAATCTTGCCATTTAAGGTAATAAATACATTGGTGCTTTTATTTTGAAAGGATTTAGAGGTTGTGTGTGGGCGATTACTAAACTATAAAATAGTCATTAGATAATCATAATTTATCATTCAATAGCAAGAATAGCCCTATTAAAGCAAAAGATTTAGATTCAGCCCTTTCAGAATAAAAGCACCCTAATAAGTTTGAGTGGCTATTTACTGAACTCTAAAGTAGTCCCATTAACGATTGGTAAGTATTCAGAACCACAAATTTTTTAATCAATCTTGCCATTAAAGGTAATAAATTGTAATTGGTGCTTTTATTTTGAAAGGATTTAGAGGAAATGTGTGGGGGTAATAGCGTAACTGTCAATTAGTCTTTATTACCCATTCAAAAAGCAAAAACAGTGCAGTTAAAGCTAATAATTGGCATTGGTGCTTTTATTTTGAAAGGATGTAGAGGAAGCACGTGTGGGTAATTACTAAACTGTTAATCTATCTTTAAATAGCCATAATTACCCATCTAAAAGTTGAAATATTGCTATTAAAGCTAATTATTTGGCTTGGTGCTTTTATTTTGAAAGGATTTAGAGGAAGTGTGTGCTTAATTACTACACAATCCAATAGTGTAGTTGAGTAATCAGTAATAAGCATGGAACTGCTGTCTACACTGAGCATCAGCAGTTTGACCTGTCAGTGAAATCTGCAGCTGCGCCGTCGCCATGGAGACGAAAGGCGGGAAAATCAGGCTCACTCTGCTCTGTAAAACAGAGTTTCACCCTGTATAAACAGGCTTGTTCCAACTAAACCATGATAGTTATCACAAAAATTATTTCATTTTACGAGTCCCAAGGCTTCAATGAGCAAATGGTGTGAATTTTATGTTTGAGGATAAAAGCTTGTAGCCACAGTGGCAATTTCAAAATATGTCTCCTCTGTTTTTCTCCCCAGACGTCTGCCGAAAATTATCATTAGAGTCTATGGGAGAATTTCGGGATCTCTCTGCGCTTTAAGGTTGATAGCGACTAAAGTATAGGTCTGAGGGTATATCCAGACACATCATTAGAAAGAAGACAAGTATGACTACGATTTAGTGAAGTAATTATGTTGATAGAGTAAAAATTGTGGCTGTAGTGACGAGTTAGAGACAGAAGTTCTGTCTTTAAAAAGCGCACCCTCGCACTCTGGCTGTGACATCACGCACTCTAAATGACCCAATACACACTAATGGAAAAGCTGAAAATTTAACAAAAACCACACCATATTTAAACGCTCACTAGTCGAAAAGTATAGAAGATACGACAACGCTGATTTACGAGGAGAAAGTTGAGCGATGATGGACGCTTTTGAAGTTGAAATGACGTTTCTACGCTAAAGTATGACGATGATAGACGCTGATGAAAAGAGGGAAGTTGACAAAAAGTTTAACGATGATTCCCATAGACGACCATTATAAAAAAACGATGAAAAAAGTTGAATAACGTTAAAAGTTGAAAAGCTGAAAACATAAAAAGTAATAGCCCACATCTCCTAAAGATGACACACGTTTAGAAAGTTGAACGACGATTCTACGATGAAGCGTTAAAAAGTAGATAGCAATCAAAAAAAGGGCGGAATAAGTAGAAGAAGAATAATAATAATAATAAAGACCGAAGATAACAATAGTGTGAGAGCTGTTCAGCTCTCCCACTAACTAGAAAAAGTAATTTCTCGAGAAATTACGTGGGAGAGCTGATCTGCTGCCGCAACGATGACAGACGCTGATTAAGCTGCTGACGTCAAAAAGTTGACTACGGCAAAACGATGAAAACGATGAAAACGAGAAAACGTTGACAAAGATTAAAACGATGACAAAAGATGGCGATTAAAAAGATGATGATTAAAAAGATGACCAAGGTCATACTAAGACAAGATTAAAATATGACAATGACTCAAAAGTTGACCAAGGTAAAAAGAAGTCAAAGATTAAAAAGTTGACCAGAGTGCATTGTTGACAATCATAAATAAGCTCACTATCTTTTTGATTTGAAGAAAGTATTTGTAAATAATTACCTAACTGTGTAATAGTTTAATAACTATTAAAAATTTACCAGTCAGAAACAAAAATCTTGCCATTTAAGATAATAAATTACATTGGTGCTTTTATTTTGAAAGGATTTAGAGGTTGTGTGTGAGTGATTACTAAATTATAAAATAGTCATTAGATAGTCATAATTTATCATTCAATAGCAAGAATAGCCCTATTAAAGCAAAAGATTTAGATTTAGCCCTTTTAGAATAAAAGCACCCTAATAAGTTTGAGTGGCTATTTACTGAACTCTAAAGTAGTCTCATTAACGATTGGTTAGTATTCAGAACCACAAACTTTCTAATCAATCTTGCCATTAAAAGTAAAAAATTGTAATTGGTGCTTTTATTTTGAAAGGATTTAGAGGAAATGTGTGGGGGTAATAGCGTAACTGTCAACTAGTCTTTAAATAATCATAATTACCCATTCAAAGGCAAAAACAGTGCAGTTAAAGCTAATAATTGGCATTGGTGCTTTTATTTTGAAAGGATGTAGAGGAAGCATATGTGGGTCATTACTAAACTGTTAATCTATATTTAAACAGTCATAATTACCCATCTAAAAGCAGAAATATTGCTATTAAAGCTAATTATTTGGCTTGGTGCTTTTATTTTGAAAGGATTTAGAGGAAGTGTGTGCTTAATTACTACACAATCCAATAGTGTAGTTGAGTAATCAGTAACAAGCATGGAACTGCTGTCTACACTGAGCATCAGGAGTTTGAGCTGTCAGTGAAATCTGCAGCTGCGCCGTCGCCATGGAGACGAAAGGCGGGAAAATCAGGCTCACTCTGCTCTGTAAAAGCAGAGTTTCACCCTGTATAAACAGGCTTGTTTCAGCTAAACCATGATAGTTATCACAAAAATTATTTCATTTTACGAGTCCCAAGGCTTCAATGAGCAAATGGTGTGAATTTTATGTTTAAGGACAAAAGCTTGTAGCCACAGTGGCAATTTCAAAATATGTCTCCTCTGTTTTTCTCCTCAGACGTCTGCCAAAAATTATCATTAGAGTCAATGGGAGAATTTCAGGATCTCTCTGCACTTTGAGGTCGATAGTGACTAAAGTATAGGTCTGAGGGTATATCCAGACATATCATTAGAAAGAAGACAAGTATGACTACGATTTAGAGAAGTAATTACGTTGATAGAGTAAAAATTGTGGCTGTAGTGACGAGTTAGAGACAGAAGTTCTGTCTTAAAAAAGCGCACCTTCTCACTGTAGCTGTGACATCACGCACTCTAACTGACCCAATACACACTAATGGAAAAGCTGAAAATTTAACTAAAACCACACGATATTTAAACGCTCACAAGTTGAAAACTATAAAAGATACGAGGACGCTGATTTACACGGAGAACGATGAAACATGATAGATGCTTTTGACGTTGAAATGACGTTTCTACGCCAAAGTATGACGATGATAGACGCTGATGAAAAGAGGGAAGTTGACAGAAAGTTGAACGATGATTCCCATAGACGACCATTATAAAAAAACGACGAAAAACGTTGAATAACGTTAAAAGTTTAAAAGCTGAAAATGTGAAAAGTAATAGCCTGCATCGTCTAACGATGACGCACGTTTAGAACGTTGAACGATGACTCTACGGTGAAGCGTTGAGAAGTAGATAGCGACCGAAAAACGGGGCGAAATAATAAGAATAATAACTAGAAAAAGCATTTCCATAAGAAAATGCACAGTGAATGCTTCCAAGCTGAAAATATTCCTGAAGAGTTGCTGAAAGTAACTGAAACATTTAAAACAGATGAAATAGCTCAATCATGTAAAGCATAGTTGAATGTATCTAAGGAGAAATAGGAATTGATTAAACAGTGCTGAATATTTGCAGAAGAAGCTGAAGTAGTTCAATTTCATATGGAGGAAAGACAAAAAAGATTTGCTGAAATTAACAAACTGCTGAAAATCAATTAATTAATTTGTTGAAATATAGCCAAATATATCAAAATGGCTAAATATTGTAATTAAATAGTTTTAATTTCAAGAGCTGAATGAGTAGCTAAACGTTTTGGAAATATTGATTACGGCTTAAATTTGCTTCAGAACAAGTATTTGGATTTGAATTGATAAAAGTTGAAGCTTTGAAGGAAGTGTGTGCAGATAATTGCTGAACAGTAAAATAGTTTCATTAACTGGTTATAATTAACTAGTCAAATTCACAAAAGCGACATTTAGGCTAAATAATTAGATTGGTGCTTTTATTTTGAAAGTAATTTGAGGAAGTGTGTGTCCTAACTTGGTAAACTGGAAAAAGCGCTCATTAAGTTGTCCTAAATAACAAAAAAGCAGTCAAAAGCAGAAATCAAAAAGGTTTAGAGCTTAGTTAGTTGCACTAAAAGTTTAGTATTCTTATTTTGAAATGACTTACAGGACGCTTGTGTGAGTAATTGTTAAATTGTTTCATTAACTAGTAATAATAAACCAGTAATTACTGGTATAGACTTATTGCTGAATTTGAATTGACCATTCAAAAGCAGAATTTATTCTATTAAAGCAAAAAAAATGGTTTAATGCTTTTATTTTAAAACGATTTAGAGATGTGTGTGTTTATAGCAAAACTTTAAAATAGTCTCATTACTTGTCACAATTAACCATTCAAAAACAGAGTTTATGCTATTAAAGCTAAAAATTTGGATTGGTACTTTTATTTTGAAAGGATATTGAGGACACCTGAGCAGGCAATTTGTAAACATGAAGATTGTCTTATCATCTAGTAACAATACACCAGCTGAACGCAGAAATATTGCCCTTTTTAGCTAAAGATCTGGAATGGGGCTTTTATTTTGAAAGGATTTGGAGAAACTGTGTGTGCAGTATTTTAGTCTAAATAAATAGTCATGATAAACCTGTTGAAAGCAGAAATATTGCTATCTTTAGCTAAAAATCGGGATTTGGGCTTTTATTTTGAAAGGATGTGGAGAAGCTGTGTGTGCTTAATAGCTAAACTGTAAAACAGTCACAATAACCAGTCACGATTACCCATTCAAAAGTATAAATAGTCCTATTAAAGCTAAAAATTCGGATTGGTGCTTTTATTTTGAAAGAATATGGAAAAGGCCTGTGCAGGTATTTGCTAAACAGTATATTAGTCTAAATAACTAGTCATAATACACCTGTTGAAAGCAGAACTATTGTTATCTTTAGCTAAAGATCAGGATTAGGGCTTTTATTTTGAAAGGATGTAGAGGGGCTGTGTGTGCTTAATAGCTAAACTGTAAAACAGTCACACTAACCAGTCATGATTACCCATTCAAAAGCACAAATAGTGCTATTAAAGCTAAAAATCTGGATTGGTGCTTTTATTTTGAAAGGATTTAGAGGTTGTGTGTGAGTAATTACTAAACTATAAAATAGTCATTAGACAGTCATAATATGTCATTCAATAGCATGAATTGCCCTATTAAAGAAAAAAAAATAGGTTAAGCCCTTTAAGAATAAAATCACCCTAATAAGTGTGAGTGGTTATTTGCTGAACTCTAAAGTGTCTCATTAACGATTGGTAAGTATTCAGAACCAGAAATGTTCTAATCAATCTTGCCATTAAAAGAAGTAAATTGTAATTGGTGCTTTTATTTTGAAAGGACATAGAGGTAGCATGTGTGGGTAATTACTAAACTGTTAATCTATCTTTAAATAATCATAATTACCCATATAAAAGCAGAAATGTTGGTATTAAAGCTAATTATTTGGCTTGGTGCTTTTATTTTGAAAGGATTAAGAGGAAGTGTGTGCTTAATTACTACACAATCCAATAGTGTAGTTGAGTAATCAGTAATATGCATGGAACTGCTGTCTACACTGAGCATCAGGAGTTTGACCTGTCAGTGAAATCTGCAGCTGCGCCGTCGCCATGGAGACGAAAGGCGGGAAAATCAGGCTCACTCTGCTCTGTAAAAGCAGAGTTTCACCCTGTATAAACAGGCTTGTTCCAGCTAAACCATGATAGTTATCACAAAAATTATTTCATTTTACGAGTCCCAAGGCTTCAATGAGCAAATGGTGTGAATTTTATGTTTGAGGACAAACGTTTGTAGCCACAGTCGCAATTTCAAAATATGTCTCCTCCTTTTTTTTCTCCAGACGTCTGCCAAAAATTATCATTAGAGTCTATGGGAGAAATCCAGGATCTCTCTGCGCTTTGAGGTTGATAGCGACTAAAGTATAGGTCTGAGAGTAAAGCCAGACACATCATTAGAAAGAAGACAAGTATGACTACAATTTACTGAAATAATTACGTTGATAGAGGGAAAATTGTGTCCGTAGTGACGAGTTAAAGACAGAAGTTCTATCTTAAAAAAACGTCCCCTCGCACTCTGGCTGTGACATCACGCACTCTAAATAACCCAATACACACTAATGGAAAAGATGAAAATTGACCAAAAACCACCCAATATTTAAACTGCTATAAATCAGAAACTATTAAAGATATTTTAACGATTTCTGGAAGATTAATAGTTGAATAGTTGAAGATTATTTTGTAGTTTAAATGGTGTCTGTAGCTTAAAGTATGCGGAAGTAGTTAAAGCTGAAAGTAGACAAAGCTGAAGAGAATTTGAAAAGTTGTTCCCATTCATTTCAATGGGAAAAAAAAGTTAAAAAAAGCTTAATAACTTGAAAAATTTGAAACATATGAATGAGAAAAGTAATAGCACACTTCTCCTTAAAAAGCTGAACATTTTGATATTGGAATCGTTTCTGTAGCTGAAAGTATGCGGGACTAGTTAGATGCAGAAAAACGGGGGGAAGAAAAATAATAATAATAATAATAAAGCTTAGAAAAACAATACAGTGAATGCTTTGCAGCATTCACTGTGATAAAGAGCGAAGATCTCAATAGTGTGAGAGCTGTTCAGCTCTCCCACTAATAAAGAGCGAAGATCTCAATAGTGTGAGAGCTGTTCAGCTCTCCCACTAATAATAAAGCTTAGAAAAACAATACAGTGAATGCTTTGCAGCATTCACTGTGAAAATAAAGAGCGAAGATATCAATAGTGTGAGAGCTGTTCAGCTCTCCCACTAATAAAGAGCGAAGATATCAATAGTGTGAGAGCTGTTCAGCTCTCCCACTAATTACAGAAGATACCTCATAAATCGTCCAATAACTGCATAGAATAAGAAAGAAAACACTTTTCCCATAACACGGTGCAGTATAATGTAGACCTGACCAAACAGCGCCCCCTGCTAGGGTTGAGGAGAAATGTAAAAGCTTACAGCACCTGGTATTCCTAGGCAGTCTCCCATTCAAGTACTAAACAGGCCCGACCCTGCTTAGCTTCCGAGATCAGACGAGATCGAGCGTGCTCAGGGTGGTATGGCCATAAGCGACAGCAGAGAGTGACAGGAGCTCTTTTAAGCTTAGCAAGCCACGCCGCTGCATCCACTTGCCTGAATGTTGCGTTTATAAAGGACTTTATATTTTTTTACTTTTATAAAGGACGGTCCAACGCCGTCCCGTAAGGGTCGGACCAAATTGGGGTGGTGGTGTCCATGACCGTGTCGTCGCGAGCCACCGGCTCGAAGAGGATCCGGTAGACTCCATTGTAAACCACCAGAGAGAAAAATTTCAGACCCCTCACGGTCTTGATTGCACCCCAAAGAACAACGCCGTCCCCCGACTCTTTCCGGGGGATCTTCCCCGTTAGGACCTCCATTTTCTCCCAGGTGGCGTTCAGGAGCGCCCAATTTCCCACGGGTCTGCGTTGCGAGACGTCAGGATGCGCGTCTCGCCAGACAGCGAACTTGTCATTGTCTCTGGCTTTTCCAGTGCCTTTAGAGAAGGTCTCTAAGATCTGAGCGACGGCGACGAGCTCCGGTCCGTTAGAGAAGTTAGAGGTCTTTGCGTCCATGTCGGTGAGCTCTGTTCAGTTTAGAGGGACGGGAAGAGTAGCCATCCTCTTTTGTCTTCTGTGGGGTTTATATGACACCGACTGTGGGAAGGTGGCAGGTCTGACCGGGGGTCCAATCCCCGACCCTAACCTTGTTTTTGTTTTGTTTTTTCGTATTCTCTGGCACCACATCTCAATCGCTGCCAGAGGCATCAAACCAAAATCATCTCACCACCAAAGAACTCGGAGCCGTTCTCCACGTTATCCAACGTGAAAAATCCTCCAAGCTCCTCCAAGTTTATCCCACCAGAAGGATTTCTCCAACAAAAAAAAACATCTAACCTGGGGGGGGGACTTATTTCACCACCACTCTCACGTCCCTCAAAAAGACCCCACACGCGCACGCACGCACGCACGCACGCACGCACGCACACACACACGCACACACACACACACACACACACACACACACACACCTTCTCCACTTTATCCAACATGAAAAATCCTCCAACCTGGCAGTTTATCCCACCAGAAGGATTCCTCCAACGTGGTGGGAAAAAAATCATCTAACCTGGGTTCGTCCAACGTGAAAAATCCTCCAACGTGGCAGTTTATCCCACCAAAAGGATTCCTCCAACGTGGTGGGAAAAAAATCATCTAACCTGGGTTCGTCCAACGTGAAAAATCCTCCAACGCAGCAGTTTATCCCACCAGAAGGATTCCTCCAACGTGGTGGAGATTCCTCCAACTTGGAAACAACCCCCCCCCCCCCCCCCACACACACACACACACACATACACACACTTTCTCCACTTTATCCAACGTGAAAAATCCTCCAACACGGCAGTTTATCCCACCAGAAGGATTCCTCCAGCATGGTGGGAAAAAATCATCTAACCTGGGTTTGTCCAACGTGAAAAATCCTCCAACGTGGCAGTTTATCCCACCAGAAGGATGCCTCCAACGTGGTGGAGATTCCTCCAACTTGGAAACAAGACCCCACACGCACGCACGCATGCACGCACGCACACACACACACACACACACACACTTTCTCCACTTTATCCAACGTGAAAAATCCTCCAACACGGCAGTTTATCCCACCAGAAGGATTTCTCCAGCGTGGTGGGAAAAAATCATCTAACCTGGGGGGAGAGTCGGGACCTGTTTTACCTCTGTAAAAAAATATATTTTTAAAAATCTCACCTTTATTTTTTTGTAGGTCGTTGCTCTTTCAGACAGTACATGCCTAGCAAGCCAGCAAAATACGGCCTCAAGTTTTGGGTGGCGTGCGACGCCAAGTCCAGCTACGCTTGGAAGATGCAGCTTTACACCAGCAAGCCAGGAGGAGGAGGAGGAGAAAAGAGAGCTTCTGAAAAAAAGCAGGGCCAGCGGGTCGTGCTGGACGTCACAGAAGGGCTCGCCGGGCCTCGCAACGTGACGTGCAACAACTTTTTCACTTCCTACGAACTGGGCCAGCGGCTCCTGCGCAGGGAGCTCACCGTGCTCGGTACGGTTCGCAAGAACAAGCCGGAATTGCCGCCGGCAAGGGCAGGAGCGCCTTCTCCTCCGTGTTTGCCTTCACTCCCAGCACCGTTCTGGTGTCCTACGTGCCCAAGAAAAACAAAAACGTGATCCTGATGAGCACGCTACACTCGGGCGCCACGGCCTCCGTCGATGTCCTCCTCGTTGACGCAGGACGGCGGGACAAAAAGCCCTTTGCCGTCCTAGACTACAACGCCACCAAGGGAGGCGTAGACAACCTGGACAAGGTGATAGGAACCTACAGCTGCAGGAGAAAGTGGGCGCGCTGGCCCGTGGCGGTGTTTCACAACGTCTTAGACGTGTCTTGCTACAACGCTTTCGTCGTGTGGCGGGAGGCCCACCCGGACTGGATGCCCGGCAACCGCAGCAAGAGGAGGGTGTTTCTAGAGCAGCTGGGCAAGGCGCTCGTGACTCCTCTCATCCGCAGAAGGCGCCATCCGCCTCGCGGCGAAGCGTCCGCCTCGCTCGTGCGGACGCTTCAGAAGGGGGTTCGGGACCCCCGTGCGGGTCCTCCTCCCGCTCCCTGTCCTGCTCTTCCGGACTCGGGGCAGCAGCAGCAGCAGCAACAGCAGCAGCAGCAGCAGCAGCAGCAGCAGCAGCAGCAGCAGCAGCAGCAGCAGCAGCAGCAAGAGCAGGAGCAGCAGCAGCAGCAGCAGCAGCGGCAGCAGCAGCAGCAGCAGGAGCACCAGCAGCAGGCCCTCACCGCAGACCTCATCTGGGGTGAAGACGGGGACGATAAGGGTGACGGAGGAAAACACGACGCCCTCGGTTCCGTCGCTAGCGACCGGGCGCAAAAGGGCAAGAGGATAAGGTGTCAAATTTGTCCGCGCGCGAGGGACCGCAAAACAAACAACGTTTGCCATCGGTGCGAGAGATACATCTGCCACAGCATTTGCTCTTCTGCTGTTCAGACTGCGCCCCTCGCTCCTGAAGATAATTTGTTTGTTCATTAGAAAATGAAATAATAATAATAATAATAATAATAATAATAATAATAATAATAATAATCTGTGTGTTTTATACTATTGTTGATGTTTTTGTTGTTGTCAGTGTAGTAACACTATTTACAAACAAAGTGTAATATGTAAAAGAAAAATAATTAATAAAATAAAACAAAAGCATTTCAATTTGGGTATTTTGTTTTTTTTTCTCCAACCTGGGATTTTCTCCAACCTGGAGAACCCCTCCAACTTGGAAACACACAACGTCATGGCCCTCCTTGTATTCACACACACACACACACACACACACACACACACACACACACACACACACACACACACACACACACACACACACACACACACAGATTATCCAGACAGAGATTCTCCATCCTCCAACCTGTGGATCCTCCTAACCTGCACTTTCTGTGTCCTCGTGGGGTCCGGCGTGACCCCCAGCTACCTCCACCTAACCTGCACTTTCTGTGTGTCACGATCTGGGTTTTGTTTCTTGTTGTTTCCTTGTCTTATTTTGGTTCCAGGTTCCATTTCCGGTTTTATTTTGGTAGCACTCCCGGTTTCTGTTTCTGTTCCTGCTTTACTTCCTGTTATCAGTTCTGTTCTCCCTTGCTCATTACCCACACCTGTCCGTAATCAGTTAATCACTCACCTGTGTATTTAGTCAGCTCCTGTGTCCTTAGTTCCCTGCCAGATTGTCGTGTTTCTTGAGAGTTCCGAGTTTCCCGTGTTTCTTGTGAGTCCCCGAGTTTCATGAGTGTTCCGCGTTTCCCGTGTTTCCCGTGTTTCGTGTTCCTCGTGTTTTGTTCCTGTTTTGCCTTGTGTATCCTGCCTGACCCTGGACTAACTACTGACCGTGAGTTTGTCTTATCCCTGCCTGTACTTTTGCTGAGCCTACTTGTGTAACGAACCCTGCCTGGACATTGAATCAGAGATTGCCTGCTCCCTTGTGTACTGCCTCATTGAACACTTTGTGTATGACCTGGACCTGGACCTTACTCCCCTTATTGCAATAAACCCGTGTTTAATCACTATCCTGCCTCGGTGCTGTGCATGTGGGTCCGCCGCCTGCCCCAAGCCTGACACTGTGCACTCGTGGGGTCTGGCGTGACCCCCACCTCCCTCCTACTAACCTGCACTTTCTGTGTCCTCGTGGGGTCCGGCGTGACCCCCTCCTCCCTCCTCCCAACCTGCATTTTCTGTGCACTCGTGGGGTTTGGCGTGACCCACACCTCCCTCCTCCTAACCTGCACTTTCTGTGCACTCGTGGGGTCTGGCGTGACCCCCACCTCCCTCCTCCTAACCTGCACGTTCGCTTTCCTCCTGGGGTCCGGCGTGACCAGCACCTCCCTCCTCCTAAACTGCACGTTCACTTTCCTCCTGGGGTCCGGCGTGACCCCCGCCTCCCTCCTCCTAACCTGCACGTTCACTTTCCTCCTGGGGTCCGGCGTGACCCCCTCCTCCCTCCTCCCAACCTGCACTTTCTGTGTCCTCGTGGGGTCCGGCGTGACCCCCACCTCCCTCCTCCTAACCTGCACTTTCTGTGTCCTCGTGGGGTCCGGCGTGACCCCCTCCTCCCTCCTCCCAACCTGCACTTTCTGTGCACTCGTGGGGTCTGGCGTGACCCCCACCTCCCTCCTCCTAACCTGCACTTTCTGTGTCCTCGTGGGGTCCGGCGTGACCCCCTCCTCCCTCCTCCCAACCTGCACTTTCTGTGCACTCGTGGGGTCTGGCGTGACCCCCTCCTCCTAACCTGCACGTTCTGTGTCCTCGTAGGGTCTGGCGTGACCCCCACCTTCCTCCTCCTAACCTGCACTTTCTTTGTCCTCGTAGGGTCCGGCGTGACCCCCTCCTCCCTCCTCCCAACCTGCACTTTCTGTGTCCTCGTGGGGTCGAGCGTGACTCCCACCTCTCTCCTCCTAACCTGCACTTTCTGTGTCCTCGTGGGGTCTGGCGTGACCCCCACCTCCCTCCTCCTAACCTGCACTTTCTGTGTCCTCGTGGGGTCCGGCGTGACCCCCACCTCCCTCCTCCTAACCTGCACTTTCTGTGTCCTCGTGGGGTCCGGCGTGACCCCCTCCTCCCTCCTCCCAACCTGCACTTTCTGTGCACTCGTGGGGTCTGGCGTGACCCCCACCTCCCTCCTCCTAACCTGCACTTTCTGTGTCCTCGTGGGGTCCGGCGTGACCCCCTCCTCCCTCCTCCCAACCTGCACTTTCTGTGCACTCGTGGGGTCTGGCGTGACCCCCTCCTCCTAACCTGCACGTTCTGTGTCCTCGTGGGGTCTGGCGTGACCCCCACCTTCCTCCTCCTAACCTGCAGGTTCTGTGTCCTCGTGGGGTCTAGCGTGACCCCCAGCTACCTCCTCCTAACCTGCACGTTCTGTGTCCTCGTGGGGTCTGGCATGACCCCCTCCTCCCTCCTCCCAACCTGCACTTTCGGTCTCCTCGTGGGGTCCGGCGTGACCCCGACCACCACCCCCCCACTGCACATCCTCACCCACTTGTGGGGTCAGATGTAAAACCCTCCTCCGTTGCCCTCGTGGGGTCTAAAAATGAGAGCTGCGTGAGGGTTAAACACAATATCCCCTTTTCTGTATTTCGCTCTCCCTTTAAACAAAACAAATAGAGAGAAGGCAAAATCATTACTTGTAATGTGTCACCGACCACAGGCATGAACTGTGAACAAAGCAAAAGCAGCACTGTGACTAAAAACAGAAACTTTTGCAGGTAATAGCGTCTGTTGTCTAAGAACGATGCAATTATAGAGTTAACAAATAATTGAACAATCTAGGTGAAATGTCAAATACATAAAATACAAGTAATAAAAAACACAAGATATTATTGCAGAAGATACCTCATAAATCGTACAATACCTGCATAGAATAAGAAGGAAAACACTTTTCCCATAACACGGTGCAGTATAATGTGGACCTGAGAAAACAGCGCCCCCTGCTAGGGTTGAGGAGAAATGTAAAAGCTTACAGCACCTGGTATTCTCAGGCGGTCTCCCATCCAAGTATTAATCAGGACCAACGCTGCTTAGCTTCCGAAATCAGACTAGATCGGGCATGCTCAGGGTGGTATGGCCGTAAGCTAGAGCAGAGAGTGACAGGAGCTCTTTTAAGCTTGGCAAGCCAGGCCGTTGCATCCACTTGCCTGAATGTGGCGTTTATAAAGGACTTAGAACATTTTGGAACGTACACAGAAGGTGGCCATTTTGGCCTCAAACACAATATCCCCTTTTTTGTATTTCGCTCTCCCTTTAAACAAATCAAATAGAGAGAAGCCAATATCATTACTTGTAATGTGTCACCGACCATAGGCATGAACTGTGAACAAAGCAAAAGCAGCACTGTGACTGAAAACAGAAAATTCTTGCAGGTAATAGCATCTGTTGTCTAAGAACGATGCAATTATTGAGTTAACAAATAATTGAACAATCTAGGTGAAATGTCAAATACATAAAATACAAGTAATAAAAAACACAAGATATTATTGCAGAAGATACCTCATAAATCATACAATAACTGCATACAATAAGAAAGAAAACACTTTTCCCATAACACGGTGCAGTATAATGTGGACCTGAGAAAACAGCGCCCCCTGCTAGGGTTGAGGAGAAATGTAAAAGCTTACAGCACCTGGTGTTCCCCCATCCAAGTACTAACCAGGTCCGACCCTGCTTTGCCTCCGAGATCAGACAAGATCGGGCGTGCTCAGGGTGGTATGGCCGTAAGCGAGAGCAGAGAGTGACAGTAGCTCTTTTAAGCTCGGCAAGCCACGCCGTTGAATCCACTTGCCTGAATGTGGCGTTTATAAAGGACTTTAAGCATTTTGGGACATACACAGAAGGTGGCCATTTTGGCCTTACAGTAAACGCAATATCCCCTTTTTTGTCTTTCGCTCTTCCTTTAAACAAAGCAAATACAAAGAAGCCAAAATCATTACTTGTAATGTGTCACCGACCATAGGCATGAACTGTGAACAAAGCAAAAGCAGCACTGTGACCGAAAACTAAATATTTTTGCAGGTAATAGCGTCTGTTGTCTAAGAACGATGCAATTATTAAGTTAACAAATAATTGAACAATCTAGGTGAAATGTCAAATACATAAAATACAAGTAATAAAAAACACAAGATGTTATTGCAGATGATACCTCATAAATCGTAACATAACTGCATAGAATAAGAAAGAAAACACTTTTCCCATAACACGGTGCAGTATAATGTGGACCTGAGAAAACAGCGCCCCCTGCTATGGGTGAGGAGAAATGTAAAGGCTTACAGCACCTTGTATTCCCAGGCAGTCTCCCATCCAAGTACTAACCAGGCCCAACCCTGCTTAGCTTCCGAGACCAGACAAGATCGGGCATGCTCAGGGTGGTATGGCCATAAGCGAGAGCAGAGAGTGACAGGAGCTCTTTTAAGCTTGGCAAGCCACGCCGTTGCATCCACTTGCCTGAACGTGGCGTTTATAAAGGACTTAGAACATTTTGGGACGTATGTCGTGTATTCTCTTTGTTCTTCAATCACGACAGAGATTTCACAAGAACTCAACTTTGAAGTTTAAATCAATAGCATACAAATTTATTATACATGACAAATTAAATCAATCAGATAATGATTACATAAGAGTAATAGCAAGAGAGGCAGAGACCGAATTCACCTGCTTGTTCCTCTGCAGAGGGAACCGAGAGGTCGGAAAAGGTCCGCTGTGTGCTACCAGCAGACCCTCTGCGAAGCGCTCTGAAAACCCCAGCCTGTGAAGGCCTGCTTTTAACCACCACCTAAAATCTTTCCACATGTCCAAAACAGGACATGTAGATGTTTTTCTCGGCTACTTGGAAAGTCCTGGCGCTGGGCCGTGTTATCTGTCCAGCTCCAGCTGCATCTGGCCCACCATCAACCTCCCAGTTCCTTTCCCAGGTCGGCGTGACATTTTGAATATTTCCTTAGGAACAGCTTGGATAATCATTGTTAACAACAACAGATTCTGCGAACACGGATTCTGCGAACCCAGTTTACGCAAACTTTTTCACCCCAGTCACTGAGGACACACGAACCCATCTACTCTCTGTACTTCTCTCATAAGCAATGATCAATTTTACTGCTAGTAAATGTAAACGTCTGTTTCCTGGAGTCTATCCCAGATGCTCCCCAGACAACGACCCTGCCAAACTGCAAGGGTTGAGGATCAGTCACTGCACCTTAACCTGACCCGAACAGATTGTTCACTACCTATATAATAATATATGATATGATACATAAATATACTACAAATCCCCTCCTCATGGGCATTTTAATGCCCATCAATCTTGAAAGCGAGCGGCCAAGAAAGCTCCTCTTTGACTCATCATACTGCATTATATTAAATAGACTTCAACATTAAGATGACAAAGCAAAGTTAAAGATTCACAAAATCTGTGGTGAATTGAACACCTAAGCTCTTCTTTCAGCTCCAACAGGTGATCCTCCCACGCTGCCTGTAAACAAGTACATTCAGTAACAAACCTCACAGTTTTCATTCTACATAAGTGTACTCTTTATCACAACAGATTCTTCACAGACTCCACACCAACCACAGTCAATCATGAAGGTCTGTGCTCTCACTTCGTCCTGCATCTGCAATTCAGCTTATGCACGTGCAAATTCAAACATCAGTGTATATCAACGATGCAGCTGAGGGCGGCGCTCCGCCCACACCCTATAGCCGTGTTGGTCAGCGCAGCCCCACAATATTAGGTGGGTGAGGATTGTTTGAGGAGTGTAGCTGGAAGTGGAATAATTGGACTCTCCATCAGCTCCTTCGGCTCCATCGACTCCTCCTTCGTCCGTCACGGTTGTACTGGAAGCTGTGGCACTGCACCCTCTGCGTTGTCCTAGGAACCTCATCTGATGCCCTGCCTTTCTGCTAGTGACCCAGTTGGCCCAGCTTGCCTTCACCTTGAACACAGAGTCCCTCATTTCTGGACCGTTCAGGGCTCCAGCACACTTCTGCTGCACCATCCTTTGTCCCCCTCAGACTGGTGCTCCAGCTGTGACCTGAGAGCTGATAGCTGAGAGGCAGAAAGATCTGCACTATAGTGCAGCATAAACCATCCTACAGAGCTAGGGTTAGGGTTAGGCTGAACAGAACATATAGTTTGCTTTTTATTCCAGGTCGTTGCTGTAGAAATCAAAAGATCAGAGAATATAAAAACCCACAGTTGTAGCAGATCATAAGACACACCCTCCTCTGATACTGAAGTAATCTGTGGATGGAGGTTAAGAGTAGGAGAGAAGTTGGTTAGGGAAAAAAATTAGTTTAGAAAATGAGTTGACACAGTTTCTCCACTGCTGCTCTGTGTAGAGAGAAGGGCTGAAGTTGTTAATGTGAGCTTCCTGTGTACAACAACACACTGAGATGCAGAATGAAAATTGTTAAACCCTCATTATATAAAATCAATAAATCAATAAAAACAAGAAACATCATCGACATGTGTCATAGTCAGTCCGTAGAGCATATACAGTATCAGTCAGTCATGTCATGAGCTCAGGGTTTTTGTCGTGCACGTGAGCTAAGAGAGAAACCTCTTGCTCTATGAGAACTATAATTTAGAAAGGCTAGCCTGTGACCTTGTTCTGCTAAATGAGTCAGCAGTGTCACTCAGGGCCCATCAGTGATCCGAAGTTTGATCTTCTTTGTCCTCTTCTTTCCTGCAATGGAACAACACAGCTTTTCTGCGTATATTAATCATCTGTTTCACATAGAAACTTGGTTGATGCATTAAACACCATTTCGTCAAGCAAAGCTTCGTGCAATGTTAGTCTATGCGTTCGGCATATTTTTACAAGCTACACACTAAAATGCAGTGTTCACAGTACTTTTTCGTCCCTCTATTGTCATTATCACATTTACACTTCCCTTTTCCTTCACTCTTCGACTTCCCTTAACTCCTTTCCTTCCTGACATACCCTGCTCCTGTCACTTTTCCTATCACTCCACAATGAGTCCCGCTGTGAGATCATATTCCTCTGTAGCGTAAGCTATTTACAGTATATACCAAATCAAATTTTGTGCCAACTCGACCAAAACCTTTCTCCCATGGATTAAGTTCACCAACTTGGGATAAAACACAACAGAAACAGAATAGTCCCTTCTCACAGCAGATGCCACACACAAGTTCCCCAGTTACTAGGGACCGTCATGAAGTTACTAGGGACTGTCATAAAGCAATAATCAAAACAATTTTTTACAATACATTTTTCCCCCCTCAATAGACAGATAACTGTCCATTGAATTTGAAGCCGATTAAATCATTAAATTAAGATGGATGGATAAAAGAACACTAGCAAAACCCTAAAAGTAATTTCCTACACTTATTTATCCTACGTATTTATCCTTACCGGGGACTATATCATCAAACCCTGAATAAAACTAAGTGAAATTAAGGATGATGTCAATAGAAGGAACAAGAATGTTTAGACCTTAATAACTACAACATTAACACAAACTAATCTCATTATGAACACAGAATCATTGCGTTGTAGGAAACCTTATTGAATTCAAGAAGCACTGCAGATGCATGCATTAAGTGACTTCATGACACAATTAATGTAAAGACTAAATAAGCTGAATCCTCACAAACTATCAGAAATGACACATGGACATAACACAACCTAGTTAACTGTTGGAAACGCAAAGCTATACCCTAGAAATTCAAACAACCCCACAATTATTGTTACATCTAATTATAATTCCCCTGTGACTGTCAGAATTTGTAGTGATAACAAAGTAGCTGTGGACGATAACTGAAGTATTGTAAGCTATTAAAGAAAGTCCATATAAACCCACATACAGTCAAACCTCTTGGAGGATAAAGCACCGTCACTGTTGCTGCTCAGTCTCTTCCCCAGACCTCCTCCTTCTATGCCGTAAAGAACACCACAGCCCTGTAACACTTGTTTAAGGCCTGCAGACTGATGACATCTATGTCAACTGTTTAGCAAAAGAATGGAAAGAAAAAATGAACTGAGACCTGGTTTACACATTTGCTAAATGTGTCTTCTGCTCTGTTGGAATATATTAATTATAGTGATGATAAGAACTAAGTGGAACCTCATCAAAACATGTCAAGGCGATCATTAAAACTGCAGCCCCACTTAAACAGTAGACGTACTGTGCAAATCCTAAATGTAGTGTAGTGAATTGTAGCTGCTTGCAGCACCACAATCCGTAGCATTACAATACAGTACTATAAAAGGCTAAGCATTGTTGCAACAGTTACACCTTGCGGGTTCTGAATGGTTTGGTTTTTCTGTCTATTGGAGAACTGGCACAGTAGCAGTAAAATGCACGTCTGGTTTGAGTCACTTTAAAGTTTGATGTTTTCTGTAACACATGAGAGCATGATGCGTTATACTAGCTTACATACTGTAGGGATCAAACTGCTGTTTACTGTATGAGGGAAACATTTACACTCTCCTCATTCCCTTTTTAGCTGATTGACCTCCTCAGATACTTCACTCACTTTATGGTATGTGGGAGGCACTTCCTACAGTATTAAGGCTTGTCTAGTGAAACTTCCTTACCTCAATAATGAGAATGAGTCTTTACCAATATAATGAGACAACTGTCTACAGTTAGTGTTAGTTGGAGAGATGAAATGAGGCACGTCTCAAAGTCTGGTGCACACAGTCCCTTCATCCACATACTTCAATTCACATTGTTTTTAACACCGTCACCCACTGAGCATCAGGTGGAGCATTTGTCAGCAGAGTGATTGAATTGGGAACTTTATCTTGAAATATTCTCTATACCTTTGTCTTTCCCTTGCCTAGTAAAATTAGCATATTTTTAATTTTTGTCTCTGTTGGCAGGTTTAAGGACTAAGTCATTCTCACCAGCCGACTTGTTTATTTTGTTTCCAAATTTTAGATATTTGTCTGAGTCTCAAAGTACTAAAGTGTGCATCAAGGTGAAGTCACAGATTCAGAGGCCTCTGGCTTTTTGGCTTTTGATGGAGCCCATCAACAAAGTTCATGAATCCTGCAGGTGTCTGGTCCTCTCTAGTACCCAGCTGAGGGGCCTCCACATTGATCAGCGGACCCCTTTGGTCTCGGCACTCCTCGTGAGCCCCGTAGCCAATCAAAGCAATGGCTTCTTACGTGACCAGTCTTCCCACAGCAGTAGCATCTCACGCCTCCTTTGTGGCTGCCTCCTGTTCCTCTGCCTTTGTCTGCAGGGAACCCTCCTCTCCTCATAGGAGGTCGTCTTGTCCACCCTCCTGGTAGAATGTACATCACCTGAGGTGTGGCCATGCCTGGTGGTGTAGGTGGGGTCTGAGGCACGCTGGCTGGTTGAGCAGAGACCATCCTCCTCTCTCTTTTCTCCCCCTCTGTTCGCTGCTGCTGGCGTGTTGCTTCTTTCACTGCCTCCTTTGCCTGCTTCTGACGCAGCTCAACAGCATGAATCACATGCTCAGTTATTTGTTCTAGTGACAAGTTGCAAAGTTCCACAGTGTCATTCAGATCATTCTGATCTGGTCTTGAAGGCCAGGGCAGATTTTGACACTTTGCCCTTTTGATCAGCAGAGGAAGTCCATCAGAAACCTCATTTACCCGTTCGTCACCCACACACACTGATTCCTCATCTGACTCAGCCCACAGTGATCTAACTGCTCTGTCACGCAGATCACTTTCACTGCAGGAATTTCCAATTGAAATTTTCTCTGTGTTTAAATAAATGTCGGGCAGTTCTAACAACTCATCCCTTTTCACTGCCCTGTCTGTCCCTTCTAGATCAGCTACAGGGTGAACTGGCTTCTTTGTCCATAATGGTTTTGTTTCTTCTGCATTCATCTGGGATGCATCTGAAAGAGACTTAGTTTTAGAGATCTGATTAAATTGATTATCACCACATTGAGTCGTCTTTTTGCCCATCATTTTTGCACAGTTAATAAACAATTGCAACACTGCATTTTCTTTTTCCCGTTTAAGGCCTCGCTTTACAGATTTGTCTTTTATCTTATAGGTTTTTATAAAACCCTGCATCTCTGCACACTGCCTCAGATCAAATGTCCCCTCTGAAGGCCAGGGCGACGTGGATTCATGTGTCTGCTTGCTCCATTTGTCTGAGCATTTCTGAACTTCCTTCATCAACACCTCGACTGGAGACATGTTCCCATCCACAGATCTCATTATTAAATATGTATCTTTACTGAAGATATGATTTCAACCCTTAATTACACCTAATTATACTTGTAACTGAACTAATCTCAATCAGTGTTCATAACTGAAGTAAGTTCCCTGTCTTTACAACCCATAGTTAGTGAAAAGCAACATAAATATTAACCAGTTAAATTGTAATTAGACGCTCTTCCTTTATGGGTATCTTGGTTTTACCTCTGTTTTAAACAACTGGCCCGATAATCATTCCTAGTGACTGTTGAGCTGATGAGTTTTGATTTGTTCTGAATAAACGAGTAAGCCTGATGCAAAGATAAACCAAACCACTGCAGAAATGCCCACTTCAGAGCAACTGCTGAAGAAAAATTATTAGCATCTTATTGGAGCTGATCATGTGCTTTGTTTATATTACTAGGTTTATACAAAATCAGCGTAAATGAAACCCTTGATTTTAACGTGATGGTGATGTCCCATGCTGTGCCTAGCCCGCATTAGGTCACAAATGGTGGTCTTGCTCATGAGAATGCAGCTGCTACAGACGCGTGAGTAGAAAGACCTTTGATATGGAGGAATGTTTATTAACTTTGCCCAAATAACCTAGTTAACTTAGAACCAGACAAAAATGGAAACTGAAAATGAAAAAATAGAAGCTAAATCCCACCAATACACACTGACATAAAGTATAACCAACACGCTGCAGACCACTACTAGTACACTAGCATGTATATCGCATACCCCTGTGGTTCTACTCTCACCTACTGTATTACTAACATTTATTCTCACCTAATACTAACCAGGCACTAATAGTCTATACATACATACATCTGATCTGAAAAGTTGGTGAAAACTCAGAGGAGGGGTGAGGCGGAGCCTCAGACAGATGGAGGCTCGTAAGTACTCTGTTTGTCTTTGTACTTCCAGTCTGATTCTGCTCTTAGAGAAGCACACGGCTGACGGCTCTGAGCCAATTTAGAAGCGTTAGCGTTACAGTAAAATTCCTTCCTCTTCAACCGATGTAGTATACGTTTTGAAGTTTAGCTGCTGTCCATTACACTAATAGTAATAATAGGAACAAAACTAAGGCTTTACTGCAGTCTGTCAACTATGTGTCTATGTCTCTCCAATGCACACTCACACACACACACACCCGAGCCTACTGCTAGGACTAGTACGACACACACACACCCTTGAGCTTAATGCTCTGAGCAGTAAAACACACGCACACACACACTCTCTCGGGAGCGTAAACAACAGAAGAGGCACACAGCTGACGCCTCCACACCCAATTCAGAGACCGCGCCTCAACTACCCCCTTTTTTATTATTTTAATAAACAAAGCAGCCGCGGTCTTACACTCCGTGACCAGCTTGACCACTCCCAACCACAGTGCAGACACGTCGTCACAAAAAATGCACTAAAACACTCAGATTACGTCAAAATGATTATAAAAGTACAAAGAAAAGTGAACACAATATAGGACAATCAAAAATGTTAAAGTATTAAACTACTACAAAAATTAAAACTTCGTCGCCACCTGGCACCAAGCCAACGTCTCCCCCCAACTATCTGAAAACACACGTATGAGGAGCGGGGATCTGTCTCTAAGCCTACACACAAACACACACACACACTGACTCCCCCGCCCTCCTGCTCTCTTTTCCTCTCTCCCTCACACACACACACACTCCTTCTGCACCGGAGGAGTAGAGGAGCCGCTGTCAACCCAGCCTACTCAAATTTAAATCAGCAACAAGCAACTATTACGCCGTTTAACTTCACATACGTATATACACAAATACACACTTGATTAAACTTCATACATTATTGCCAGCACACTTCATCTTCATATGCATATCACAGAAAGCGCTTTTACTGATTTCCCTATGTCTCTCAGGCCTCACAACTCATGAGAAAATCTACACTTGATTTGATCAATCCCAAGCTTAATGTAGGTCTCCTCATACGCACATAAACCTACAGTGCCTTAAATATATAAGCATATATATATATATATATATATATATATATATATATATATATATATATATATATATATATATATATATATATATATATATTTGGTCTAATTTGGTGAGTAAAAGTCGGCTTTTCGGTTCACTAAACTGATTGCACTGAGGCCGCACCGTAATCTGACGCTGTTACTAATCCTCACCTTAATTTTAGAACCACTTGAATAAATATTTTTCTGTCCCGAACTATAAAATGGTAAGTAGAGAGTGTCCAACTTACAAAAAGGTGTTTAGTATATGTTGCCAATTTGGGTTCTTTTTCTTGGGCCTGCACTTCCAACGTCAGTTACCGTACTTACACAGCCTTAAATTTATTTTAGACACATACAGACTATTTAAGCCCTTTATTTAGAATCTCCCAACGTCGTCTGTCAAAGAGTTAACATGTAAGTCAACATTTAGAGGTCAATAGGCCATGTCATTTTCTATTTCCCCACAATAAAAGCAAAGCACAGCACACAAATAAAGCAGTTGGTAAGTTATATTTATATACAGCAAATTTTACAAGCAAATTCTCCACTGCCTCTCTCCGCTTATTCCCACACAGATTGTTTTCTAGAAATAGCCGAATCAGAATTTAGAATCTTCTAATGTAACCAACACATGCCCATACTGCCCCCAACACAGAGAATCGTCATGTAAGAGCTTTAAGCGCATCTCACCTGTGGCCACCAGTGACGAGTCGTCTCGGGCTGGGTGCAGTCGGGCACCTGTCGGCTTTAGACCCGGCTTTCCTGCCTGCTTGGAGTGACGCCAATTTCTGTCGTGTATTCTCTTTGTTCTTCAATCACGACAGAGATTTCACAAGAACTCAACTTTGAAGTTTAAATCAATAGCATACAAATTTATTATACATGACAAATTAAATCAATCAGATAATGATTACATAAGAGTAATAGCAAGAGAGGCAGAGACCGAATTCACCTGCTTGTTCCTCTGCAGAGGAAACCTCCCAGTTCCTTTCCCAGGTCGGCGTGACATTTTGAATATTTCCTTAGGAACAGCTTGGATAATCATTGTTAACAACAACAGATTCTGCGAACACGGATTCTGCGAACCCAGTTTACGCAAACTCTTTCACCCCAGTCACTGAGGACACACAAACCCATCTACTCTCTGTACTTCTCTCATAAGCAATGATCAATTTTACTGCTAAAAGTAAATGTAAACGTCTGTTTCCTGGAGTCTATCCCAGATGCTCCCCAGACAACGACCCTTCCAAACTGCAAGGGTTGAGGATCAGTCACTGCACCTTAACCTGACCCGAACAGATTGTTCACTACCTATATAATAATATATGATATGATACATAAATATATTACACGTACACAGAAGGTGGCCATTTTGGCCTTAAACACAATATCCCCTTTTTTGTAATTTGCTCTCCCTTTAAACAAAACAACTAGAGAGAAGCCAAAATCATTACTTGTAATGTGTCACCGACCATAGGCATGAACTGTGAACAAAGCAAAAGCAGCACTGTGACTGAAAACAGAAAATTCTTGCAGGTAATAGCGTCTGTTGTCTAAGAACGATGCAATTATTGAGTTAACAAATAATTGAACAATCTAGGTGAAATGTCAAATACATAAAACAGAAGTAATAAAAACAAAATATATTGATTGCAGAAGATACCTCATAAATCTTACAATAACTGCATAGAATAAGAAAGAAAACACTTTTCCCATAACACGGTGCAGTATAATGTGGACCTGAGAAAACAGCACCCCCTGCTAGGATTAAGGAGAAATGTAAAAGCTTAGAGCACCTGGTATTCCCAGGCGGTCTCCCATCCAAGTACTAACCAGGCCCGACTCTGCTTAGCTTCCGAGATCAGACGTGCTCAGGGTGGTATGGCCGTAAGCAAGAGCTGACAGTGACAGGAGCTCTTTTAAGCTTGGCAAGCCACGCCGTTGCATCCACTTGCCTGAATTCGGCGTTTATAAAGGACTTAGAACATTTTGGGACGTACACAGAAGGTGGCCATTTTGGCCTTAAACACAATATCCCCTTTTTTGTATTTCGCTCTCCCTTTAATCAAATCAAATAGATAGAAGCCAAAGTAATTACTTGTAATGTGTCACCGACCATAGGCATGAACTGTGAACAAAGCAAAAGCAGCACTGTGCCTGAAAACAGAAAACGTTGCAGGTAATAGCGTCTGTTGTCTAAGAACGACGCAATTATAGAGTTAACAAATAATTGAACAATCTAGGTGAAATGTCAAATACATGAAATAAAAGTAATAAAAAACACAAGATAATATTGCAGAAGATACCTCATAAATCATACAATAACTGCATACAATAAGAAAGAAAACACTTTTCCCATAACACGGTGCAGTATAATGTAGACCTGAGCAAACAGCTCGCTCTGCTAGGGATGAGGAGAAATGTAAAAGCTTACAGCACCTGGTATTCCCAGGCTATCTCCCATCCAAGTACTAACCTAGCCCATCCCTGCTTAGCTTCCGGGATCAGATGAGATTGGGCGTGGTCAGAGTGGTATGGCTGTAAGCGAAAGTAAAGCATGACAGGAGCTCTTTTAAGCTTGGGAAGCCACGCCAGTGCATCCAGTTGCCTGAATGTGGCATTTATAAAGAACATAGAGCATTTTTGGACGTACACAGACGGTGGCTATTTTGGCCTTAAACACAATACCCCCTTTTTTGCGTTTCGCTCTCCCGTTAAACAAAACAAATATAGAGAAGCCAAAATCATTACTTGTAATGTGTCACCGACCACAGGCATGAACTGTGAACAAAGCAAAAGCAGCACTGTGACTGAAAACAGAAAACTTTGCAGGTAATAGCGTCTGTTGTCTAAGAACGATGCAATTATAGAGTTAACAAATAATTGAACAATATAGGTGGAATGTCAAATACATAAAATACAAGTAACAAAAAACACAAGATATTAATTGCAGAAGATACGTCATAAATTATATAATAACTACATAGAATAAGAAAGAAAACACTTTTCCCATAACACGGTGCAGTATAATGTGGACCTGAACAAACAGCGCCCCCTGCTAGGGTTAAGGAGAAATGTAAAAGCTTACAGCAACTGGTATTCCCAGGCGGTCTCCTATCCAAGTACTAACCAGACCCGACCCTGCTTAGCTTCCGAGATCAGACGAGATCGGGCGTGTTCAGGGTGGTATGTCCGTAAGCAAGAGCAGAGAGTGACAGGAGCTCTTTTAGGCTTGGCAAGCCACGCCGTTGCATCCACTTGCCTGAATGTGGCGTTTATAAAGGACTTTAAGCATTTTGGGACATACACAGAAGGTGGCCATTTTGGCCGTACAGTAAACGCAATATCCCCTTTTTTGTTTTTCGCTCTCCCTTTAAACAAAGCAAATACAAAGAAGCCAAAATCATTACTTGTAATGTGTCACCGACCATAGGCATGAACTGTGAACAAAGCAAAAGCAGCACTGTGACTGAAATCAGTAAATTCTTGCAGGTAATATCGTCTGTCTAAGAACGATGCAATTATGGAGTTAACAAATATTTGAACAATCTAGGTGAAATGTCAACTACATAAAATACAAGTAATAAAAAACACAAGATATTAATTGCAGAAGATACGTCGTAAATTACATAATAACTACATAGAATAAGAAAGAAAACACTTTTCCCTTAACACGGTGCAGTATAATGTGGACCTGAAAAAACAGCGCCCCCTGCTAGGGTTAAGGAGAAATGTAAAAGCTTACAGCAACTGGTATTCCCAGGCGGTCTCCTATCCAAGTACTAACCAGACCCGACCCTGCTTAGCTTCCGAGATCAGACGAGATCGGGCGTGCTCAGGGTGGTATGTCCGTAAGCGAGAGCAAAGCATGACAGTAGCTTTTTTAAGCTTGGCAAGCCACGCCGTTGCATCCACTTGCCTGAATGTGGCGTTTATAAAGGACTTTGAGCATTTTGGGACATACACAGAAGGTGGCCATTTTGGCCTTACAGTAAACGCAATATCCCCTTTTTTGTATTTCGCTCTCCCTTTAAACAAAGCAAATACAAAGAAGCCAAAATCATTACTTGTAATGTGTCACCGACCATAGGCATGAACTGTGAACAAAGCAAAAGCAGCACTGTGACTGAAATCAGTAAATTCTTGCAGGTAATATCGTCTGTCTAAGAACGATGCAATTATGGAGTTAACAAATATTTGAACAATCTAGGTGAAATGTCAACTACATAAAATACAAGTAATAAAAAACACAAGATATTAATTGCAGAAGATACGTCATAAATTATATAATAACTACAAAGAATAAGAAAGAAAACACTTTTCCCTTAACACGTTGCAGTATAATGTGGACCTGAAAAAACAGCGCCCCCTGCTAGGGTTAAGGAGAAATGTAAAAGCTTACAGCAACTGGTATTCCCAGGCGGTCTCCTATCCAAGTACTAACCAGACCCGACCCTGCTTAGCTTCCGAGGTCAGACGAGATCGGGCGTGCTCAGGGTGGTATGTCCGTAAGCGAGAGCAAAGCATGACAGTAGCTCTTTTAAGCTTGGCAAGCCACGCCGTTGCATCCACTTGCTTGAATGTGGCGTTTATAAAGGACTTTGAGCATTTTTGGACATACACAGAAGGTGGCCATTTTGGCCTTAAACGCAATATCCCCTTTTTTGTATTTCGCTCTCCCTTTAAACAAAGCAAATACAAAGAAGCCAAAAGCATTACTTGTAATGTGTCACCGACCATAGGCATGAACTGGGAACAAAGCAAAAGCAGCACTGTGACTGAAAACAGAAAACTTTGCAGGTAATAGCGTCTGTTGTCTAAGAACGATGCAATTATAGAGTTAACAAATAATTAAACAATCTAGATGAAATGTCAAATACATAAAATACAAGTAACAAAAAACAAAAGATGTTAATTGTAGAAGATACGTCATAAATTATATATTAACTGCATAGAATAAGAAAGAAAACACTTTTCCCATAAGACGGTGCAGTATAATGTGGACCTAAACAAACAGCGCCCCATGCTAGGGTTGAGGAGAAATGTAAAAGCTTACAGCACCTGGTATTCCCAGGCAGTCTCCCATCCAAGTACTAACCAGGCCCGACCCGGCTTACAGAGGCAGCCGGTAAAAGTGTCTACCCCCACCGTGTTTGGGTTTCAAATCTGCTGCGTCCGGTTTGTACTGCCGGAGGAGTGTGTTACTTTCTTTCTGGCCTGTAGGTGGCGATTGACTCCCACTTTTGGTCCTAAAACATCGTAGTTGCTTACATCATATAGGCTCTTGTAGAACAACCAATGATCAGGTCTTGGGTGGCCTAGTGGTTAACGTGCATGGCCACAACGTTTCTTTTTTGTCCGGGGTTCGAGTCTGAGTGAAAGCAGTTTTTTTATTTTAATTATTGGAAAAACAGCGTCTCATCATCATCATGTGATCACGAGATGACAACGTTGTATTACTTAGTGCATGGATCGCCAAGACCATGAACCGCTGGTCGCGTTATAGTATGAAGTTATGAACATAAGTAAATTATGGCAAATTATGGCAGTTTAAAACCGAAAATAAGAAGCTGAACGGTGCACCCTCCCGCGTGCAGCGTTCGATTTATGGCAGACAAGCTACTGTAACCCTGATTTCTCGCTGTTGGTACGGGCAATTTTCTTTACGTGGTATGTTTCTTTAATGCACCACACGGCAGGACAGTACGGCACATGTACACTTTTTTCTTTACGCCGCTCTTACCCAACGCGCGTCACCTTTTTCCTGTCCCCCGTCAACAAGGACAGGTAGGAACTAATGTTGATGACAAATAAAATCACAGTAGCTGAAATGTCACGTTTCCCAAACATAAAATAAAAAAAATAAAAAGGAATACTAACTAAGGTTACACTACTACAATTTAAAAAAGTGAATAAGGATGATCTAGACCAGAGGTCTGCCACCGGTAACACCCACGTTTTAAATGAAAAAAAAACAAACACTGGGAGCCGCGGAGGGCGGCAATATTATATTATTTGAGAACATTCAACATTTGTTTTTTAATCCAAAGAAGACATAAAAGTCAGGGCTCAGAGATCTAACCGATGATAAAACATTGTCAAGGCATCGACAAGGACAGCAAACTCGCTTTTCCCTACTTCAAACAGCTGCTGTAACTGAGAGCAACCCGTGCGGCATCACCGGTCAATCTGTAAACGTATTAATTTTTTTTGTAAATAAAAATAATGTTTGCCCCGTTCAAACCTGCATGGGGAATAAAAAAAGATTCTGATTCTGAAAGCAGCTGATCAACTTTGTAGGCACACATTTCATATGGTAGAGGTGAAAGGGACACTAACAACCCAACGCAGCCGAGGCTGTAGCAGCAGAGAAACGCAGATCTTTGTCCTGCGTGTTGATGCGTGTTTCCCCTTCCCCCAAGGTGTGTGAACTGGGGAGGAGACGGCAGCAGCGACTGAAGAGCGACTGAATAGAGTTGATGTCTTCCCCGCTGACAGGCGCATTCATTTGATAATGCACGACCTTGACTGACAGTTCAGTTGAAAACCACACTGAATCTTTACAAACCGTCCCTGAATAACATCTATGAACTGCAGTTTCTTCCTTGATTATCCATGATTATTATGAAAGAAGCGCAAATCTTTGCCAGTCCAAATTGTGCAATTAATACTGTGTTTACAATAAAGGTAATAAATAATAATAATAGTATTTTCATTTTAAAATGCACTGCATATTTTAGACGAATGTCGAAGTGCTACAAATAACTTAGACCAGAAAGCTACGATAAATACATACATTTATTTTTGCAGAGTAAACGTATGTAGAACAAACTACTTGCTGCATTAATGAGTCTTAGACCTGCAGCTGATCACCCCGCCCGATGCTGCCCAGTCTCCTATGGAGCTTTGTCCTGAAGCTGAGGTATTTCTCACCTCCTGATCGAGTAGTAGCAACACATTAGCATGTCTATGCGCCTCTACGGGGGAGGGGAGGGATGAGAAGTTTTCCTTTGCGACTGTGAGCAAACATGAGACAAGCAAAAGCTTGGTCGAACTCAGATCCAAGTCATCTGAGTACGAAACACATCACATATCATTCGATCTTGTGTTTCATTCGAGCGGTAGTCTGGAGCTCACTGCTAAGACTGCTGCCCTGCGACCCATCCACGGATGAGCTTCCATTAAACATTAAAAGCAGAGGTTTTTAGTTTTACGTTTTTCTCTAAACGAAAAAACAGCTTTAAATTCAAGTCCGTGTGTTTTTGTTAAAAATATTTTTGTTCGGTTTATTGGTTTGTAATGCGGTGCTTTTATTCAGGATAGATAGACGGATGGGAAATCAAAGTTTTGAAACATACACGGGCCGAATAAGTCCCATCAGCTACTCATTCAGTTACAATGACACGCACAGTCAAAACAAATTCTCGCTACATCTAGTGCGCCACTCCCCCGTTCCTCTCGTAGCCCGCATTTGCACATCCATACATTTGTGTATTGGTCACTCTCTGTCTGGACACATGACTCCGAAACACGTCACGTCAAGCAGAGGTAACGATAGAACGACTTTTTGTTTTCCGTTTGTCTCTAAACAATAAAAACATATTACCTCCAATTCCGTGTCTTTTTGTAAAAAACAAATATTTTTGCCTGTTTTATTGGTTTGTAAGGCGGTGCTTTGATTAAAATCCGTTTGCAGCTCAACGAAAGAGAAACAAAAACGCCAGTGAAAGTGGCTGGATGGACGGATGGGAAATGAAAATGTTGAAACATACACGGGTCGAATAAGTGCTCTCAGCCACTCAGTTACAATGACACGCACAGTCAAAACAAGTCAAACTGCAGTTCTGCAGACACAGAGTAAACGCGTAGGAACAAACATGTTGCTGTAATGCGTCGCTGTAGATCTGCTGATTTCTGGCGTCCTGTCAAAACTACGATCGACAACTGCTGTAAAACAAATTCCTATGATTATTACGGTTATTTACGTAAAATCTACGACTATTGGAAAACAATTATTAACAAGTCGTGGAAGTTTAAAACCTAAATAAGCGGCTGTAGTTGCAGATGGACTGCGCTCTACGTCTTTACTTGCGCATTCAAATTATATAAATTAAATCGCGACGCATAATCATGGTATTATGTGAAGTCAATATGTTGTATAGGATGTTAGAGCGGTGGGTGTGTACATATTTTTAAGAGACGCCTTCTATTTAAAGACACGAATAAGCTGAGGAGAATAAAAACAAGAACGTGTTGCTGCTGTGGCGCTGCCTGTTTTAAACCACACAGAACAATTATAACTTTGCAGTGAACAGAAAATAACTAAGCCATCAAGAAGTTGTTGCCCTTCACACTCCCCATGTTTTAGCACACAACAGATACTTAATAGTAAAAACTTAATAGTAAAATAGGTCTGGTGTAATATATGTGTGTTACAGGTAGAAATGAACAGTCGGACCTCAGTTACGCTGTAGTGCTTTGGAGGCTTCTAATCAACGCTGTGCCACCTGGTGGTTAAAACGAGACTAGCGTCCTGATTTTTTCCAGCCGGCTGCAGGATTAAAAATCTTTAGTCAGCGACGCACTCGCTGCGCCGTGGCGACGCGTCGGTACTGCAGTAAAAACCCTAGTCACTTTGAACCGCTGCCACTGTAGCTTCAGAGATCAGACGAGATTGGGCGTGCTCAGGGTGGTATGGCCGTAAGCAAGAGCAAAGCATGACAGGGGCTCTTTTATGCATGGCAACCCACGCCGTTGCATCCACTTGCCTGAATGTGGCGTTTATAAAGGACTTTGAGCATTTTGGGACATAGACAGAAGGTGGCCATTTTGGCCTTAAACACAATATCCACTTTTTTGTATTTCTCTCTCCCTTTAAACAAAGGAAATACAAAGAAGCCAAAATCATTACTTGTAATGTGTCACCGACCACAGGCATAAACTGTCAACATAGCAAAAGCAGCACTGTGACTGAAATCAGTAAATTCTTGCAGGTAACAGCGTCTGTTGTCTAAGAACGATGCAATTATAGAGTTAACAAATGTTTGAACAATCTAAGTGAAATGTCAATTACATAAAATACAAGTAACAAAAAACAAAAGATGTTAATTGTAGAAGATACGTTATAAATCATATATTAACTGCATACAATAAGAAAGAAAACACTTGTCCCATAACACGGTGCAGTATAATGTGGACTTGAGCAAACAGCCCGCTCTGCTAGGGATGAGGAGAAATGTAAAAGCTTACAACACCTTGTATTCCCAGGCAGTCTCCCTTCCAAGTACTAACCAGGCCCGACCCTGCTTAGCTTCCGAGATCATACGAGATCAGGCGTGCTCAGGGTGGTATCGCCGTAAGCTAGAGCAGAGAGTGACAGGAGCTCTTTTAAGCATAGCAAGCCACGCCGTTGCATCCACTTGCCTGAATGTGGCATTTATAAAGAACCTAGAACATTTTTGGACGTACACAAACGGTGGCTATTTTGGCCTTAAACACAATACCCCCTTTTTTGCGTTTCGCTCTCCCGTTAAACAAAACAAATATAGAGAAGCCAAAATCATTACTTGTAATGTGTCACCGACCACAGGCATGAACTGTGAACAAAGCAAAAGCAGCACTGTGACTGAAAACAGAAAACTTTGCAGGTAATAGCGTCCGTTGTCTAAGAACGATGCAATTATAGAGTTAACAAATAATTGAACAATATAGGTGAAATGTCAAATACATAAAATACAAGTAACAAAAAACACAAGATATTAATTGCAGAAGATACGTCATAAATTATATAATAACTACATAGAATAAGAAAGAAAACACTTTTCCCATAACACGGTGCAGCATAATGTGGACCTGAACAAACAGCGCCCCCTGCTAGGGTTAAGGAGAAATGTAAAAGCTTACAGCAACTGGTATTCCCAGGCGGTCTCCTATCCAAGTACTAACTAGGCCCGACCGAGCTTGACTTTCGAGATCAGACGAGATTGGGCGTGCTCAGGGTGGTATGGCCGTAAGCGAGAGAAAAGCATGACAGGAGCTCTTTTAGGCTTGGCAAGCCACGCCGTTGCATCCACTTGCCTGAATGTGGCGTTTATAAAGGACTTAGAACATTTTGGGACGTACACAGAAGGTGGCCATTTTGGCCTTAAACACAATATCCCCTTTTTTGTATTTTGCTCTCCTTTTAAACCAAACAAACAGAGAGAAGCCAAAATCATTACTTATAATCTGTCACCGACCTTAGGCATGAACTGTGAACAAAGCAAAAGCAGCACTGTGACTGAAAACAGAAAATTCTTGCAGGTAATGGCGTCTGTTGTCTAAGAACGATGCAATTATTGAGTTAACAAATAATTGAACAATCTAGGTGAAATGTCAAATACATAAAACAGAAGTAAGGAAAACATAAGATACCTCATAAATCGTACAACAACTGCACAGAATAAGAAAGAAAACACTTTTCCCATAACACGGTGCAGCAATTTGTGGACCTGAGCAAATAGCCCGCTCTGCTAGGGTTGAGGAGAAATGTAAAAGCTTACAGCACCTGGTATTTCGAGGCGGTCTCCGATCTAAGTACTAACCAGGCCCGACCCTGCTTAGCTTCCGAGATCAGATGAGATCAGGCGTGCTCAGGGTGGTATGGCCGTAAGCTAGAGCAGAGACTGATAGGAGCTCTTTTAAGCTTGGCAAGCCACGCCGTTGCATCCACTTGCCTGAATGTGGCGTTTATAAAGGACTTAGAACATTTTGGGACGTACACAAAAGGTGGCCATTTTGGCCTTAAACACAATATACCCTTTTTTGTATTTCGCTCTCCCTTTAAACAAAACAAATAGAGAGAAGCCAAAATCATTACTTGTAATGTGTCACCGACCATAGGCATGAACTGTGAACAAAGCAAAAGCAGCACTGTGACTGAAAACAAAATATTTTTGCAGGTAATAGCGTCTGTTGTCTAAGAACGATGCAATTATTGAGTTAACAAATAATTGAACAATCTAGGTGAAATGTCAAATACATAAAATACAAGTAATAAAAAACACAAGATCATATTGCAGATGATACCTCATAAATCGTAAAATAACTGCATAGAATAAGAAAGAAAACACTTTTCCCATAACACGGTGCAGTATAATGTGGACCTGAGAAAACAGTGCCCCCTGCTATGGGTGAGGAGAAATGTAAAAGCTTACAGCACCTGGTATTCCCAGGCGGTCTCCCATCCAAGTACTAACCAGGCCCGACACTGCTTAGCTTCCGAGATCAGATGAGATCGGGCGTGCTCAGGGTGGTATAGCCGTAAGCGAGAGCAGAGAGTGACAGGAGCTCTTTTAAGCTTGCAAGCCACGCCGTTGCATCCACTTGCCTGATTGTGGCATTTATAAAGGACTTAGAACATTTTTGGGACGTACACAGAAGGTGGCCATTTTTGCCTTAAACACAATATCCCCTTTTTTGTATTTCGCTCTCCTTTTAAACCAAACAAATAGAGAGAAGCCAAAATCATTACTTATAATCTGTCACCGGCCTTAGGCATGAACTGTGAACAAAGCAAAAGCAGCACTGTGACTGAAAACAGAAAATTCTTGCAGGTAATAGCGTCTGTTGTCTAGGAACGATGCAATTATTGAGTTAACAAATACTGTACTTGAACAATCTAGGTGAAATATCAAATACATAAAACAGAAGTAATAAAAACAAAAGATAATAATTGCAGAAGATACCTCATAAATCGTACAATAACTGCATAGAATAAGAAAGAAAACACTTTTCCCATAACACGGTGCAGTATAATGCGGACCTGAGCAAACAGCCCGCTCTGCTAGGGTTGAGGAGAAATGTAAACGCTTACAGCACCTGGTATTCCCAGGCGGTCTCCCATCCAAGTACTAACCAGGCCCGACCCTGCTGAGCTTCCGAGATCAAACGAGATCGGGCTTGCTTTGGGTGGTATGGCCGTAAGTGAGAGCAGAGAGTGACAGGAGCTCTTTTAAGCTTGGCAAGCCACGCCGTTGCATCCACTTGCCTGAATGTGGTGTTTATAAAGGACTTAGAACATTTTGGGACGTACACAGAAGGTGGTCCTTTTGGCCTTAAACACAATATCCCCTTTTTTGTATTTCTCTCTCCCTTTAAACAAAACAACTAGAGAGAAGACAAAATCATTACTTGTAATGTGTCACCGACCATAGGCATGAACTGTGAACAAAGCAAAAGCAGCACTGTGACTGAAAACAGAATATTTTTGCAGGTAATAGCGTCTGTTGTCTAAGAACGATGCAATTATTGAGTTAACAAATAACTGAACAATCTAGGTGAAATGTCAAATACATAAAATACAGGTAATAAAAAAACACAACATATTAATTGCAGAAGATACCTCATAAATCGTCCAATAACTGCATAGAATAAGAAAGAAACCACTTTTCCCATAACACGGTGCAGTATAATGTAGACCTGAGAAAACAGCGCCCCCTGCTATGGGTGAGGAGAAATGTAAAAGCTTACAGCACCTGGTATTCCCAGGCGGTCTCCCATTCAAGTACTAACCAGGCCCAACCCTGCTTAGCTTCCGAGATCAGACGAGATCGGGCATGCTCAGGGTGGTATGGCCGTAAGTTAGAGCAGAGAGTGAAAGGGATCTCTTTTAAGCTTGGCAAGCCACGCCGTTGCATCCACTCTCCTGAATGTGGCATTTATAAAGGACTTAGAACAGAAAACAGAAAATTGTTGCAGGTAATAGAGTCTGTGGTCTAAGAACAATGCAGTTGTGAGTTAACAAATAATTGAACAATCTAGGTGAAATGTCAAATACAGTGGCAGCGGTTCAAAGTGACTAGGGTTTTTACTGCAGTACCGCCGCGTCGCCACGGCGCAGCGAGTGCGTCGCTGACTAAAGATTTTTAATCCTGCAGCCAGCTGGAAAAAATCAGGACGCTAGTCTCGTTTTCACCACCAGGTGACGCAGCGTTGATTAGAAGCCTCCAAAGCACTACAGCGTAACTGAGGTCCGACTGTTCATTTCTACCTGTAACACACATATATTACACCAGACCTACTTTACTATTAAGTATCTGCTGTGTGCTAAAACATGGGGAGTATGAAGGGCAACAACTTGTTGATGGCTTAGTTATTTTCTGTTCACTGCGAAGTTATAATCGTTCTGTGTGGTTTAAAACAGGCAGCGCCACAGCAGCAACACATTCTTGTTTTTATTCTCCTCAGCTTTTTCGTGTCTTTAAATAGAAGGCGTCTCTTAAAAATATGTACACACCCACCGCTCTAACATCCGATACAACACATTGACTTCACATAATACCATGATTATGCGTCGCGGTTTATTTAATATAATTTGAATGCGCATGGCCAAGTAAAGACGTAGAGCGCAGTCCATCTGCGACTACAGCCGCTTATTTAGGTTTTAAACTTCCACAACTTGTTAATGAATGTTTTCCAATAGTCGTAGATTTTACGTAAATAACCGTAATAATCATAGGAATTTGTTTTACAGCAGTTGTCGGTCGTAATTTTGACAGGACGCCAGAAATCAGCAGATCTACACCGACGCATTACAGCAACATGTTTGTTCCTACGCGTTTAGTCTGTGTCTGCAGAACTGCAGTTTGACTTGTTTTGACTGTGCGTGTCATTGTAACTGAGGCTGAGAGACTTATTCGACCAGTGTATGTTTCAACATTTTCATTTCCCATCCGTCCATCCAGCCACTTTCACCGGCGTTTTCGTTTCTCTTTCGTTGAGCTGCAAACGGATTTTAATCAAAGCACCGCCTTACAAACCAATAAAACAGGCAAAAATATTTGTTTTTTACAAAAAGACACGGAATTGGAGTTAATATGTTTTATTGTTTAGAGACAAACGGAAAACAAAAAGTCGTTCTCTCGTTACCTCTGCATATAATTTGGTGGAGACATCAATCTCTTACACAAACATGTGACGTGTTTCGGAGTCATGTGCCCAGACAGAGAGTGACCAATACACAAATGTATGGATGTGCAAATGCGGGCTACGAGAGGAACGGGGGAGTGGCGCACTAGATGTAGCGAGAATTTGTTTTGACTGTGCGTGTCCTTGTAACTGAATGAGTGGCTGATGTGACTTATTCGGCCCGTGTATGTTTCAAAACTTTGATTTCCCATCCGTCCATCTATCCCGAATAAAAGCACCGCATTACAAACCAATAAACCGAACAAAAATATTTTTTAACAAAAACACACGGACTTGAATTTTAAGCTGTTTTTTTTCGTTTAGAGAAAAACGAAAAACAAACTGCTAAAACTGCATTTAATTTTTAATGGAAGCTCATCCGTGGACGGGTCGCGGGGCAGCAGTCGTAGCAGAGAGCTCCAGACTGCCGCTCGAATGAAACACGAGATCGAATGAAATGTGATGTGTTTCGTACTCAGATGACTTGGATCTGAGTTCGACCAAGCTTTTGTTTGTCTCATGTTTGCTCACAGTCGCAAAGGAAATCTACACACCCCTCCCCCTCCCCCGTAGAGGCGCATAAACATGCTAATGTGTTGCTACTACTCGATCAGCAGGTGAGAAATACCTCAGCTCCGGGACAAAGCTCTGTGAGAGACTGGGCAGCATCGGGCGGGGTGATCAGCTGCAGGTCTAAGACTCATTAATGCAGCAAGTAGTTTGTTCTACATGTTTACTCTGCAAAAAAAAAACGTATGTATTTATCGTAGCTTTCTGGTCTAAGTTATTTGTAGCACTTCGACATTCGTTTAAAATATGCAGTGCTTTTTAAAATGAAAATACTAATATTATTATTTATTACCTTTATTGTAAAGACAGTATTAATTGCACAATTTGGACTGGCGAAGATTTGCGCTTCTTTCATAATAATCATGGATAATCAAGGAGGAAACTGCAGTTCATCTTTGTTATTCAGGGACGGTTTAATGAAGATTCAGTGTGGTTTTTAACTGAACTGTCAGCCAAGATACGTGCATTATCAAATGAATGCGCCTGTCAGCGGGGAAGACATCAACTCTATTCAGTCGCTCTTCCATCGCTGTTGCCGTCTCCTCCCCAGTTCACACACCTTAACACTAGGACTACTGGGTTTTCTAAATATACCAGTTCCTACTACAAGGTGTTCCTAAGAAGTTAACCAGCTGTTTATTTCGTTATTACTGCTTTCACCTGTACCACATAAAGTCATTGCAGAGCTACAGCCATGTTCCCACAAAGTTAACCAGCTGTTTATTTCGTTATTCCCTCTTTCATGTCCGTCTGTTGAATGGAAGTGCAGGTTTGAACAGGGCAAACATTATTTTTATTTCCAAAAAAAAATTAATACGTTTACAGATTGACCGGTGATGCTGCACGGGTTGCTCTCAGTTAAAACAGCTGTTTGAAGCAGGGAAAAGCGAGTTAGCTGTCCTTGTCGATGCCTTGACAATGTTTTATCATCGGCTAGATCTCTGAGCCCCGACTTTTATGTCTTCTTTGGATTAAAAAACAAATGTTGAATGTTCTTTTTTTTTTTTTTTTTTTTTTTTTTTTTCTCCGGCGCAGGTCGAGCTGGCTGCTGGTCACAACAGCTCCTGTCCTCTTACTTCTATTTATTACTTTCTTCACTTATTTAAGTTTACCTTTCTAGTGTGTTGTTAGTAACATTAGTGTACACAACCTGTACACAGCTTTTTTATAGTTTTTCTAAGTTTGGCGCAGTACAAACGCTGTTTTTAAAGCTACGATGTGCGTCGGGGTCAGAGCGCGCATTGTTTACACCGCGGAGCAGCTGATCGCGCTGCGCAGCGCCGTAGTTCTGGCAAGAGACAGACACGAGATCACCGCTGAGGTGCTGGTGAAGTCCCGACGTGGGCGCCGCGCCGGAAAACTACGACGGGAGAAAACGAGACGCTTCAGGCCCGCTGTCCCCTCCGTTATAATGGGGAACGTGAGATCTCTCCCCAACAAGATCGACGAGCTCGCAGCGCTCACACGGTACCAGCCGGAGTACAGAACCAGCAGCGTCCTGCTGTTCACGGAGACCTGGCTGACGTCACTCATCCCGGACTCGACTGTCGCACTGGACAATTTTCATCTGCTACGTGCGGACAGAACGGAGAACAGCGGTAAGAGGAAGGGAGGGGGTCTGGCTGTGTTTGTGAACACCAGGTGGTGTATGCCACGACATTGCACTGTCAAAATGAAGCTGTGTAACAGAGACATTGAGCTGTTAGCGGTGGGCATGAGGCCATTCTACCTGCCAAGGGAGTTCACACACGTTATAATAATTGCTGTGTACGTCCCACCCTCCGCTAACGCTGACACAGCTTCCGAGACCCTGCTCTCAGTCACCAACAGGCTGCAAACACAGCACCCACAGGCCCTCTTCCTGATCTCTGGGGACTTTAACCATGCACCTCCTTCAGCTGCTCTGCCCACATACACCCAGTATGTGACCTGTCCCACCAGAGACAATAAAACCCTGGACTTATTCTATGCCAACACCAAAGAGGCCTACACTGCATCCTCCCTCCCACCGCTGGGCAGAGCTGACCACAACATCCTGCATCTCCTGCCTGTGTATAAACCTGTTGTACACAGGCAGCCGGTGGTGCCCCGCACAGTGAAGAGGTGGACAGCTGAGAGCGAGGAGGCTCTCAGGGACTGTTTTAACACCACTGTGTGGACGGAGCTCTGCGACCCACATGGGGAGGACATTAACGCAATAACAGACTGTGTAACGGACTACATAAACTTCTGCTGTGAAAACTCTGTTCCCACCAGGCGGGTTCGGTGTTTCACCAACAGCAAACCATGGGTCACCCCTGATATTAAAGCTCTGCTAAAGGAGAAGAAGAGAGCATTTAAATCAGGGGACAGGGAGGAGCTGAGGAGGGTGCAGAAGGAGCTGAGGAGGAAAATCCGTGAGGGGAAGTCCAGCTACAGGAGGAAGATGGAGGAGCAGCTGCAGCAGAACAATGTGAGTGAGGTGTGGAGGAGCCTGAAAACCATCTCAGGCTTCAAAGCTCCACACCCACAGGCTGAGGGGGACCTGAGCTGGGTCAATGAGCTGAACTTACACTTTAATAGGTTTGACCAAGCACCCACTCACACCTCCCAGCAGCTGCCTCCGAACCTCTTGTCACCTCATACCACTGGATTACCACCCCCCACAGCCCTTCACACCTTTACACAAAGCCCTCTACCCTCAGCCCTGACGACTGGTGACTCATCCCAACCACACCCCCTCACTTCACACCACACTGAGTCACTTCCTCAACCCCTCACTTCACACCACACTAAGACACTCCCTCCACCCCTATCCTTCTCCAGCACCCAGGTGAGAAGTGAGCTCAGGAAGATCAAGGCCAGGAAAACAGCTGGACCAGACGGCATCAGCTCCAGACTCCTTAAGTCCTGTGCAGGCAAACTGTGTGGAGTTATGGAGCATGTCTTCAACCTGAGCCTAAAGCTGAGGGTGGTACCACAGCTCTGGAAGACCTCCTGCGTGGTACCAGTGCCCAAGACACCGCACGCCAAAGACCCCAGCAGCTTCAGACCAGTGGCTCTGACATCACACCTGATGAAGACACTGGAGAGACTGGTCCTGGGTCACCTCCGCTCTGCAGTGGGAACCTACCTGGACCCGCTGCAGTTCGCCTACCGACACGGCATAGGAGTAGACGACGCTGTCATCTTCCTCCTACATCGAGCCCTTTCCCACCTAGAGAAGCCCGGCAGCACTGTGAGGATCATGTTCTTTGACTTCTCCAGTGCCTTCAACACCATCCAGCCGATGCTTCTGAAACACAAACTGGAGGAGGCTGGTGTGGACCTTCATCTGACGGAGTGGATTATGGACTATCTCACAAACAGGCCTCAGTTTGTGAGAGCCAGGGACTGTGTGTCTGACACTCTGACCTGCAGTGTGGGGGCCCCACAGGGGACTGTACTGGCCCCCTTCCTTTTCACCCTCTACACGTCAGACTTCAGACACAACACGGACAGCTGTGTTCTGCAGAAGTTCTCTGATGACTCTGCGATCGTCGGACTGATCACCGATGATGGCGATGCAGAGTACAGAGGACTCACTCAGAACTTTGTGGACTGGTGCCAGCGGAACCACCTCCTGATCAATGTAGGGAAAACGAAGGAGATGGTGGTGGATTTCCGCAGACAGCAGCCTGCTGTCATCCCACCGATGCACATCCAGGGAAGGGACATTGAGAGAGTGGACTCTTACAAGTACCTGGGAGTGCATCTGAACAATAAACTGGACTGGACTCATAACACGGATGCACTGTACAGGAAGGGTCAGAGCAGACTCTACCTGCTGAGGAGACTGTGGTCTTTTGGAGTGAAGGGGCCACTCCTGAAGACCTTCTATGACTCTGTGGTGGCATCAGCCATCCTGTACGGTGTGGTCTGCTGGGGCAGCAGCATCACAGCGAGGGACAGGAAGAGACTGGACAGGATCATCAAGAATTCCAGCTCTGTCCTGGGCTGCACTCTGGACACGGTGCAGGAGGTGGGTGAGAGAAGGGTCCTGGCTAAACTGACATCCATCATGGACCAGGTCTCTCACCCACTGGAGGACTCACTGTCTACTCTGGAGAGCAGCTTCAGTAGCAGTCTGATCCACCCTCGCTGTGTGAAGGAGAGATATCGTAGATCCTTCCTACCTGCTGCTGTCAGACTGTACAATCAGAGCTGTTGACCACATCCCACCACAGTCACTCACCCACTGCATCAGTGGTTTATATAGCAACCTGCTCTGCACAATATTTGTGTAAATCTGTGAACAATCATGTATATTGTTACCGGTACAAATCTTATACCCATTACTGTGCAATAACCCTGCAATGACTTCATACTCACTCTAACTGTACTGTACTGCTTTGTACAGTGCCAACACAAACTGTTCTGTACCTGTATTCTTGCTGATCTGTACTGCTGTTGTGAGAGGTAATTTCCCCACTGCGGGACTATTAAAGGTTTTCTTATTCTTATTCTTATTCTTATTCTCAAATAATATAATATTGCCGCCCTCCGCGGCTCCCAGTGTTTGTTTTTTTCATTTAAAACGTGGGTGTTACCGGTGGCAGACCTCTGGTCTAGATCATCCTTATTCACTTTTTAAAATTGTAGTAGTGTAACCTTAGTTAGTATTCCTTTTTATTTTTTTTATTTTATGTTTGGGAAACGTGACATTTCAGCTACTGTGATTTTATTTGTCATCAACATTAGTTCCTACCTGTCCTTGTTGACGGGGGACAGGAAAAAGGTGACGCGCGTTGGGTGAGAGCGGCGTAAAGAAAAAAGTGTACATGTGCCGTACTGTCTTGCCGTGTGGTGCATTACAGAAGCATTCCACGTAAAGAAAATTGCCCGTACCAACAGCAAGAAATCAGGGTTACAGTAGCTTGTCTGCCACAAATCGAACGCTGCACGCGGGAGGGCGCACCGTTCAGCTTCCTATTTTCGGTTTTAAACTGCCATAATTTGCCATAATTTACTTACGTTCATAACTTCATACTATAACGCGACCAGCGGTTCATGGTCTTGGCGATACATGCACTAAGTAATACAACGTTCTACAAGAGGGTATATGACGGAAGCAACTACGATGTTTTAGGACCAAAAGTGGGAGTCAATCGCCACCTACAGGCCAGAAGGACGTAACACACTCCTCCCGCAGTACAAACCCGGCACTGACGCGGCAAATTTGAAACCCAAACACGGTGGGGGTAGACACTTTTACCGGCTGCCTCTGTACATAAAATGAAAGTAATAAAAAACACAAGATATTATTGCAGAAGATACCTCATAAATACTACAATAACTGCATACAATAAGAAAGAAAACACTTTTCCCATAACACTGTGCAGTAGAATGTGGACTTGAGCAAACAGCCCGTCCTGCTAGGGTTGAGGAGAAATGTAAAAGCTTACAGCACCTGGTATTCCCAGGCGGTCTCTCATCCAAGTACTAACCAGGCCCGACCATGCTTAGCTTCTGAGATCAGACGAGATCGGCCGTGCTCAGGGTGGTATGGCCGTAAGCGAGAGCAGAGAGTGACAGGAGCTCTTTTAAGCTTGGCAAGCCACGCCGTTGCATCCACTTGCCTGAATGTGGCGTTTATAAAGGACTTAGAACATTTTGGGACGTACACAGAAGGTGGCCATTTTGGCCTTAAACACAATATCCCCTTTTTTGTAATTCGCTCTCCCTTTAAACAAAACAACTAGAGAGAAGCCAAAATCATTACTTGTAATGTGTCACCGAACATAGGCATGAACTGTGAACAAAGCAAAAGCAGCACTGGGACTGAAAACAGAAAATTCTTGCAGGTAATAGCGTCTGTTGTCTAAGAACGTTGCAATTATAGAGTTAACAAATAATTGAACAATCTATGTGAAATGTCAAATACATAAAATTCAAGTAATAAAAAACACAAGATAATAATTGCAGAAGATACCTCATAAATCGTACAATACCTGCATAGAATAAGAAACAAAACACTTTTCCCATAACACGGTGCAGTATAATGTAGACCTGAGAAAACAGCGCCCCCTGCTATGGGTGAGGAGAAATGTAAAAGCTTACAGCACGTGGTATTCACAGGTAGTCTCCCATCCAAGTACTAACCAGGCCCGACCCTGCTGAGCTTCCGAGATCAGACCAGATCGGGCGTGCTCAGGGTGGTATGGCCGTAAACGAGAGTAAAGAGTAACAGGAGCTCTTTTAAGCTTGGCAAGCCACGCCGTTGCATTCACTTGCCTGAAGGTGGCGTTTATAAAGGACTTAGAACATTTTGGGACGTACACAGAAGGTGGCCCTTTTGGCCTCAAACACAATATCCCCTTTTTTGTATTTCGCTCTCCCTTTAAACAAATCAAATAGAGAGAAGCCAATATCATTACTTGTAATGTGTCACCGACCATAGGCATGAACTGTGAACAAAGCAAAAGCAGCACTGTGACTGAAAACAGAAAATTCTTGCAGGTAACAGCGTCTGTTGTCTAAGAACGATGCAATTATTGAGTTAACAAATAATTGAACAATCTAGGTGAAATGTCAAATACATAAAACAGAAGTAATAAAAACAATAGTTATTAATTGCAGAGGATACCTCATAAATCGTCCAATAACTGCATAGAATAAGAAAGAAAACACTTTTCCCATAACACGGTGCAGTATAATGTGGACCTGAGAAAACAGCGCCCCCTGCTATGGGTGAGGAGAAATGTAAAAGCTTACAGCACCTGGTATTCCCAGGGGGTCTCCCATCCAAGTACTAACCAGGTCCGACCCTGCTTAGCCTCCGAGATCAGACAAGATCGGGCGTGCTCAGGGTGGTATGGCCATAAGCGAGAGAAGAGAGTGACAGGAGCTTATTTAAGCTCGGCAAGCCACGCCGTTGCATCCACTTGCCTGAATGTGGTTTTTATAAAGGACTTAGAACATTTTGGGACGTACACAGAAGGTGGCCATTTTAGCCTTAAACACAATATCCCCTTTTTTGTATTTCGCTCTCCTTTTAAACCAAACAAATAGAGAGAAGCCAAAATCATTACTTATAATCTGTCACCGACCTTAGGCAAAAACTGTGAACAAAGCAAAAGCAGCACTGTGACTGAAAACAGAAAATTCTTGCAGGTAATAGCGTCTGTTGTCTAAGAACGATTCAGTCATTGAGCTAACAAATAATTGAACAATCTAGGTGAAATGTCAAATACATAAAACAGAAGTAATAAAAACAATAGTTATTAATTGCAGAGGAAAGGTCATATATCATATAATAACTGCATAGAATAGGAAAGAAAACACTTTTCCCATAACACGGTGTAGTATAATGTGGACCTGAGCAAACAGCCCGCTCTGCTAGGGTTGAGGAGAAATGTAAAAGTTTACAGCACCTGGTATTCCCAGGCGGTCTCCCATCCAAGTACTAACCAGGCCCGACCATGTTTAGCTTCTGAGATCAGACGAGATCCGGCGTGCTCAGGGTGGTATGGCCGTAAGATAGAGCAGAGAGTGACAGGAGCTCTTTTAAGCTTGGCAAGCCACGCCGTTGCATCCACTTGCCTGAATGTGGCGTTTATAAAGGACTTAAAACATTTTGGGACAAACACAGAAGGTGGCCATTTTGGCCTTAAACACAATATCCCCTTTTTTGTAATTTGCTCTCCCTTTAAACAAAACAACTAGAGAGAAGCCAAAATCATTACTTGTAATGTGTCACCGACCATAGGCATGAACTGTTAACAAAGCAAAAGCAGCACTGTGACTGAAAACAGAATATTTTTGCAGGTAATAGCGTCTGTTGTCTAAGAACGATGCAATTATTGAGTTAACAAATAATTGAACAATCTAGGTGAAATGTCAAATACATAAAATACAAGTAATAAAAAACACAAGATATTATTGCAGAAGATACCTCATAAATCGTACAATAACTGCATAGAATAAGAAAGAAAACACTTTTCCCATAACACGGTGCAGTATAATGTGGACCTGAGAAAACAGCACCCCCTGCGAGGATTGAGGAGAAATGTAAAAGCTTAGAGCACATGGTATTCCCAGGCGGTCTCCCATCCAAGTACTAACCAGGCCCGACTCTGCTTAGCTTCCAAGATCAGACGAGATCGGGCGTGCTGAGGGTGGTATAGCCGTAAGCGAGAGCAGAGAGTTACAGGAGCTCTTTTAAGCTTGCAAGCCACGCCGTTGCATCCACTTGCCTGATTGTGGCATTTATAAAGGACTTAGAACATTTTGGGACGTACACAGAAGGTGGCCATTTTGGCCTTAAACACAATATCCCCTTTTTTGTAATTTGCTCTCCCTTTAAGCAAAACAACTATAGAGAAGCCAAAATCATCACTTGTAATGTGTCACCGACCATAGGCATGAACTGTTAACAAAGCAAAAGCAGCACTGTGACTGAAAACAAAAAATTCTTGCAGGTAATAGCGTCTGTTGTCTAGGAACGATGCAATTATTGAGTTAACAAATACTGTACTTGAACAATCTAGGTGAAATATCAAATACATAAAACAGAAGTAATAAAAACAAAAGATAATAATTGCAGAAGATACCTCATAAATCGTACAATAACTGCATAGAAGAAGAAAGAAAACACTTTTCTCATAACACGGTGCAGTATAATGTGGACCTGAGCAAACAGCCCGCTCTGCTAGGGTTGAGGAAAAATGTAAACGCTTACAGCACCTGGTATTCCCAGGCGGTCTCCCATCCAAGTACTAACCAGGCCCGACCCTGCTTAGCCTCCGAGATCAGACGAGATCGGGCGTGCTCAGGGTGGTATGGCCGTAAGCGAAAGCAGAGAGTGACAGGAGCTCTTTTAAGCTTGGCAAGCCACGCCGTTGCATCCACTTGCCTGAATGTGGCGTTTATAAAGGACTTAAAACATTTTTGGACATACACAGAAGGTGGCCATTTTGGCCTTAAACACAATATCCCCTTTTTTGTAATTTGCTCTCCCTTTAAGCAAAACAACTATAGAGAAGCCAAAATCATTACTTGTAATGTGTCACCGACCATAGGCATGAACTGTTAACAAAGCAAAAGCAGCACTGTGACTGAAAACAGAAAATTCTTGCAGGTAATAGCGTCTGTTGTCTGAGAACGATGCAATTATTGAGTTAACAAATACTGTACTTGAACAATCTAGGTGAAATATCAAATACATAAAACAGAAGTAATAAAAACAAAAGATAATAATTGCAGAAGATACCTCATAAATCGTCCAATAACTGCATAGAATAAGAAAGAAAACACTTTTCCCATAACAGGGTGCAGTATAATGTGGACCTGAGCAAACAGCCTGCTCTGCTAGGGTTGAGGAGAAATGTAAACGCTTACAGCACCTGGTATTCCCAGGCGGTCTCCCATCCAAGTACTAACCAGGCCCGACCCTGCTGAGCTTCCGAGATCAGACGAGGTCGGGCTTGCTCTGGGTGGTATGGCTGTAAGCGAGAACAGAGAGTGACAGGAGCTCTTTTAAGCTTGCAAGCCACGCCGTTGCATCCACTTGCCTGAATTCGGCGTTTATAAAGGACTTAGAACATTTTGGGACGTACACAGAAGGTGGCCATTTTGGCCTTCAACACAATATCCCCTTTTTTGTATTTCGCTCTCCCTTTAAACAAATCAAATAGAGAGACGCCAAAATCAATACTTATAGTCTGTCACCGACCATAGGCATGAACTGTAAACAAAGCAAAAGCAGCACTGTGACTGAAAACAGAAAATTGTTGCAGGTAATAGAGTCTGTGGTCTAAGAACAATGCAGTTGTGAGTTAACAAATAATTGAACAATCTAGGTGAAATGTCAAATACATAAAATAAAAGTAATAAAAAACACAAGATATTATTGCAGAAAATACCTCATAAATCATACAATAACTGCATACAATAAGAAAGAAAACACTTTTCCAATAACACTGTGCAGTAGAATGTGGACTTGAGCAAACAGCGCCCCCTGCAAGGGTTCAGGAGAAATGAAAAAAGCTTACAGCACCTGGTATTCCTTGGGAGTCTGCCATCCAAGTACTAACCAGGCCAGTCCCTGCTTAGCTTCCGAGATCAGACTAGATCGGGCCTGTTCAGGGTGGTATGGCGTTTCATCCAATTGCCTGAATGTGGCGTTTATAAAGGACTTAGAACATTTTGGGACGTACACAGAAGGTGGCCATTTTGGCCTTACACACAATATCCCCTTTTTTGTATTTCGCTCTCCCTTTAAACAAAACAACTACAGAGAAGCCAAAATCATTACTTGTAATGTGTCACCGACCATAGGCATGAACTGTGAACAAAGCAAAAGCAGCACCGTGACTGAAAACAGAATATTTTTGCAGGTAATAGCGTCTTTTGCTAAGAACGTTGCAATTATTGAGTTAACAAATAATTGAACAATCTAGGTGAAATGTCAAATGCATAAAATACAAGTAATAAAAAAACACAAGATATTAATTGCAGAAGATACCTCATAAATTGTCCAATAACTGCATAGAATAAGAAAGAAAACACTTTTCCCATAACACGGTGCAGTATAATGTAGACCTGAGCATACACCGCCCCCTGCTAGTGTTAGGGGGAAATGTAAAAGCTTACAGCACCTGGTAATCCCAGGCAGTCTCCCATCCAAGTACTAACCATGCCCGACCCTGCTTAGCTTCCGAGATCAGACGAGATTGGGCGTGCTCAGGGTGGTATGGCCGTAAGCGAGAGCAGAGAATGACAGGAGCGCTTTTAAGCTTGGCAAGCCACGCCGTTGCATCCACTTGCCCGAATGTGGCGTTTATAAAGGACTTAGAACATTTGGGACGTACACAGAAGGTGGCCATTTTGGCCTTAAACACAATATCCCTTTTTTTGTATTTCGCTCTCCCTTTAAACAAATCAAATAGAGAGAAGCCAAAATCATTACTTGTAATGTGTCACCGACCATAGGCATGAACTGTGAACAAAGCAAAAGCAGCACTGTGACTGAAAACAGAATATTTTTGCAGGTAATAGCGTCTGTTGTCTAAGAACGATGCAATTATTGAGATAACAAATAATTGAACAATCTAGGTGAAATGTCAAATACATAAAACAGAACTAATAAAAACAAAAGATATTGATTGCAGAAGATACCTCATAAATCGTACAATAACTGCATAGAATAAGAAAGAAAACACTTTTCCCATAACACGGTGCAGTATAATGTGGACCTGAGAAAACAGCACCCCCTGCGAGGATTGAGGAGAAATGTAAAAGCTTAGAGCACATGGTATTCCCAGGCGGTCTCCCATCCAAGTACTAACCAGGCCCGACTCTGCTTAGCTTCCAAGATCAGACGAGATCGGGCGTGCTCAGGGTGGTATGGCCGTAAGCGAGAGCAGAGAGTGACAGGAGCTCTTTTAAGCTTGGCAAGCCACGCTGTTGCATCCACTTGCCTGAATGTGGCGTTTGTAAGGACTTAGAACATTTTGGGACGTAGACAGAAGGTGGCCATTTTGGCCTTAAACACAATATCCCCTTTTTTGTATTTCGCTCTCCCTTTAAACAAATCAAATAGAGAGAAGCGAAAGTCATTACTTGTAATGTGTCACCCACCATAGGCATGAACTGTAAACAAAGCTAAAGCAGCACTGTGACTGAAAACAGAATATTTTAACAGGTAATAGCGTCTGTTGTGTAAGAACGATGCAATTATTGAGTTAACAAATAATTGAACAATCTAGGTGAAATGTCAAATACATAAAATACAAGTAATAAAAAACACAAGATAATAATTGCAGAAGATACCACATAAATCGTACAATAACTGCATACAATAAGAAAGAAAACACTTTTCCCATAACACGGTGCAGTATAATGTAGGCCTGAGCAAACAGCCCGCTCTGCTAGGGTTGAGGGGAAATGTAAAAGCTTACAGCACCTGGTATTCCCAGGCGGTCTCCCATCCAAGTACTAACCAGGCCTGACACTGCTTAGCTTCCGAGATCAGACGAGATCGGGCGTGCTCAGGGTGGTATGGCCGTAAGCGAGAGCAGAGAGTGACAGGAGCTCTTTTAAGCTTGGCAAGCCACGCCGTTGCATCCACTTGCCTGAATGTGGCGTTTATAAAGGACTTAGAACATTTTGGGACGTACACAGAAGGTGGCCATTTTGGCCTTACACACAATATCCCCTTTTTTGTAATTTGCTCTCCCTTTAAACAAAACAACTATAGAGAAGCCAAAATCATTACTTGTAATGTGTCACCGATCATAGGCATGAACTGTGAACAAAGCAAAAGCAGCACCGTGACTGAAAACAGAATATTTTTGCAGGTAATAGCGTCTTTTGCTAAGAACGTTGCAATTATTGAGTTAACAAATAATTGAACAATCTAGGTGAAATGTCAAATGCATAAAATACAAGTAATAAAAAAACACAAGATATTAATTGCAGAAGATACCTCATAAATTGTCCAATAACTGCATAGAATAAGAAAGAAAACACTTTTCCCATAACACGGTGCAGTATAATGTAGACCTGAGCAAACACCGCCCCCTGCTAGTGTTAGGGGGAAATGTAAAAGCTTACAGCACCTGGTAATCCCAGGCAGTCTCCCATCCAAGTACTAACCATGCCCGACCCTGCTTAGCTTCCGAGATCAGACGAGATTGGGCGTGCTCAGGGTGGTATGGCCGTAAGCGAGAGCAGAGAATGACAGGAGCGCTTTTAAGCTTGGCAAGCCACGCCGTTGCATCCACTTGCCCGAATGTGGCGTTTATAAAGGACTTAGAACATTTGGGACGTACACAGAAGGTGGCCATTTTGGCCTTAAACACAATATCCCTTTTTTTGTATTTCGCTCTCCCTTTAAACAAATCAAATAGAGAGAAGCCAAAATCATTACTTGTAATGTGTCACCGACCATAGGCATGAACTGTGAACAAAGCAAAAGCAGCACTGTGACTGAAAACAGAATATTTTTGCAGGTAATAGCGTCTGTTGTCTAAGAACGATGCAATTATTGAGTTAACCAATAATTGAACAATCTAGGTGAAATGTCAAATACATAAAACAGAACTAATAAAAACAAAAGATATTGATTGCAGAAGATACCTCATAAATCATACAATAACTGCATAGAATAAGAAAGAAAACAGTTTTCCCATAACACGGTGCAGCATAATGTAGACCTGAGCAAACAGCGCCCCCTGCTAGGGTTAAGGACAAAGGAAAAAAGCTTACAGCACCTGGTATTCCTAGGCAGTCTCCCATCCAAGTACTAACCAGGCCTAACCCTGCTTAGCTTCCGAGATCAGACGAGATCGGGCGTGCTCAGGGTGGTATGACCGTAAGCGAGAGCAAAGAGTGACAGGATCTCTTTTAAGCTTGGCAAGCCACGCCGTTGCATCCACTTGCCTGAATGTGGCGTTTATAAAAGACTTAGAACATTTTGGGACGTACGCAGAAGGTGGCCATTTTGGCCTTAAACACAATATCCCCTTTTTTGTATTTCGCTCTCCCTTTAAACAAAACAACTAGAGAGAAGCCAAAATCATTACTTGTAATGTGTCACCGACCATAGGCATGAACTGTGAACAAAGCAAAAGCAGCACTGTGACTGAAAACAGAAAATTCTTGCAGGTAATAGCGTCTGTTGTCTAAGAACGATGCAATTATTGAGTTAACAAATAATTGAACAATCTCGGTGAAATGTCAAATACATAAAACAGAAGTAATACAAACAAAAGATATTAATTGCAGAAGATACCTCATAAATCATACAATAACTGCATAGAATAAGAAAGAAAACACTTTTCCCATAACACGGTGCAGTATAATGTGGACCTGTGCAAACAGCCCGCTCTGCTAGGGTTGAGGAGAAATGTAAAAGCTTACAGCACCTGGTATTCCCAGGCGGTCTCCCATCCAAGTACTAACCAGGCCCGACCCTGCTTAGCTTCCGAGATTAGACGTGCTCAGGGTGGTATGGCCGTAAGCGAGAGCAGAGAGTGACAGGAGCTCTTTTAAGCTTGGCAAGCCACGCTGTTGCATCCACTTGCCTGAATGTGGCGTTTATAAAGGACTTAGAACATTCTGGGACGTACACAGAAGGTGGCCATTTTGGCCTTAAACACAATATCCCCTTTTTTGTATTTCGCTCTCCCTTTAAACAAATCAAATAGATAGAAGCCAAAGTAATTACTTGTAATGTGTCACCGACCATAGGCATGAACTGTGAACTGAAAACAGAATATTTTTGCAGGTAATAGCGTCTGTTGTCTAAGAACGATGCAATTATTGAGTTAACCAATAATTGAACAATCTAGGTGAAATGTCAAATACATAAAACAGAACTAATAAAAACAAAAGATATTAATTGCAGAAGATACCTCAAAAATCGTCCAATAACTGCATAGAATAAGAAAGAAAACACTTTTCCCATAACACAGTGCAGTATAATGTAGACCTGAGCAACCAGCGTCCCCTGCTAGGGTTGAGGAGAAATAAAAAAAACTGACAGCAACTGGTATTCCTAGGTAGTCTCCCATTCAACTACTAACCAGGCCCGACCATGCTTAGCATCCGAGATCAGACGAGATCGGGCGTGCTCAGGGTGGTATGGCCATACTCGAGAGCAGATAGTGACAGGAGCTCTTTTAAGCTTGGCAAGCCACGCCGTTGCATCCACTTGCCTGAATGTGGCATTTATAAAGGACTTAGAACATTTTGGGACGTACACAGAAGGTGGCCATTTTAGCCTTAAACACAATATCCCCTTTTTTGTATTTCGCTCTCCTTTTAAACCAAACAAATAGAGATAAGCCAAAATCATTACTTATAGTCTGTCACCGACCATAGGCATGAACTGTGAACAAAGCAAAAGCAGCACTGTCACTGAAAACAGAAAATTCTTGCAGGTAATAGCATCTGTTGTCTAAGAACGATGCAGTTGTGAGTTAACAAATAATTGAACATTCTAGGTGAAATGTCAAATACATAAAACAGAACTAATAAAAACAAAAGATATTGATTGCAGAAGATACCTCATAAATCATACAATAACTGCATAGAATAAGAAAAAAAAAACACTTTTCTCATAACACGGTGCAGTATAATGTGGACCTGAGCAAACAGCCCGCTCTGCTAGGGTTGAGGAGGAATGTAATAGCTTACAGCACATGGTATTCCCAGGCGGTCTCCCATCCAACTTCTAACCAGCCCCGACACTGCTTTGCTTCCTAGATCAGATGAGATCTGGCGTGCTCAGTGTGGTATGGCCATACTCGAGAGCAGATAGTGACAGGAGCTCTTTTAAGCTTGGCAAGCCACGCCGTTGCATCCACTTGCCTGAATGTGGCATTTATAAAGGACTTAGAACATTTTGGGACATACACAGAAGGTGGCCATTTTGGCCTTAAACACAATATCCCCTTTTTTTATTTTGCTCTGCTTTTAAACCAAACAACTAGAGAGAAGCCAAAATCATTACTTATTATCTGTCACCGACCTTAGGCATGAACTGTGAACAAAGCAAAAGCAGCACTGTGACTGAAAACAAAAAATTCTTGCAGGTAATAGCGTCTGTTGTCTAAGAACGATGCAATTATTGAGTTAACCAATAATTGAACAATCTAGGTGAAATGTCAAATACATACAACAGAACTATTAAAAACAAAAGATATTGATTGCAGAAGATACCTCATAAATCATACAATAACTGCATAGAATAAGAAAGAAAACACTTTTCCCATAACACGGTGCAGTATAATGTAGACCTGAGCAAACAGCGCCCCCTGCTAGGGTTAACACTAGAACTACTGGGTTTTCTAAATATACCCATTCCCACTAGAAGGTGGTCAAATGATCTGCTCGGCTAGCTGAGACCCTGAATCATCTGTGAACAGCTGCCTTTGTTAGGTAAAGAGGGCCATCACTGACGCACTCTAGGTGGTGGGTTGCGTGGGCTTGCTGACCCTGCTCCTGTCTGCAAGGCTGCACAGTTCCTATGAGTCTATGAGTGACATCCACTGTTACAATGTTCAACCGCTATGTGTTTGGATTTACAACGTGAAAGGACGAGTGTCATTGTTACGGTCTCACCGAAGGAAGCAATAAGATATAATCATCAATAATACAATAAGACAGTTTTAGATCCTTCTCAAATGTGGCGAAACTTTGTTTATTTACAAAAAAAACTAGTTCAAATATTGTTTGCACTGTAACGTCATCAAAAATTACAGAAAAGATGACAGTACACTCATCAAGTTTTAACAAATGTGCAATAAAAAATATAAACAGAAAACACTTGAAAACGTTTTTTATATTGCGTTTATTAAGTTATTACTGCTTTCACCTGTAACACATAAAGTCATTGTAGAGCTACAACCATGTTCCTACAAAGTTAACCAGATGTTTATTTCGTTATTCCCTCTTTCATGTCCGTCTGTTGAATGAAAGTGGGCGTGGCCATCCACGTAACTGAGCAGGGACACTGGGGGAAGGTGGAACGCGCATCAACACGCAGGACAAAGATCTGCGTTTCTCTGCTGCTACAGCCTCGGCTGCGTTGGGTTGTTAGTGTCCCTTTCACCTTTACCACATGAAATGTGTTCCTGCTAAGTTGATCTTGAGCTGCTATCAGAATCGTTTTTATTCGCCAGGTTTGAACTGGGCAAACATTATTTTTATTTACAAAAAAATTAAAACGTTCACATGTGATTTGCCCGCTTTGATGTAGACAAAATTCTTGAAAGCGTTTTACATTACATCCCGTTTATTTCGTTATCCCCACTTTCATATCTGTCTGATAAATAAAAGTGGGCGGGGCTATCAGTCCCGTAGCAAAGGTAAGCGCTGACTGTGGGGGCTGGGCGCATCAGCATACAGGACAAAGACCTGTGTTCCTCTGCCACAGCCTCCTCTTTCAGCCTGTTGCTTTGGGCCGTTATTCCCCCACTTACTGGAGCCACATGTTGACAAAGTTGACCAGCCGCTTTCATATAGACACCAAACTCTATAAAGCATTTTACTTTACATTCCGTTTATTTCGTTATTAATATACATGTAATTGCAAATGCTGCTCTGAGCTCTTTTACTTTGATGAGTTTTGTGTCTACATGAAAGCGGGCAGAACAACGTCCATGCGTGTGTCACGCTGAAAGCAGCTGGTGAACCTCTTGGGAACATGGCTGTAGCTCTGCAATGACTTTATGTGGTACAGGTGAAAGGGAAAATAACGAAAAAAACGGAAATATAAAACAGAAACGCTTTCAAGCGTTTTCTGTTTAAATTTTTTATTGCACATTTGTTAAAACTAGATGGGTGTACTGTCTTTTTTCCTAATTCTTAGTGACGTTACAGTGCAAAGCGTATGGGATTTTTTTTGTAAATAAAAATAATTAAATAAAACGGAAACGTTTCAAGCGTTTTCTGTTTATATTTTGTAAATAAAAATAAACCCGGTGAATAAAAACGATTCTGAAAGCAGCTGATCAACTTCGTAGGAACACATTTCATATGGTACAGGTGAAAGGGAGACTAACAACCCAACGCAGCCGAGGCTGCAGCAGCAGAGAAACGCAGATCTTTGTCCTGCGTGTTGACGCGTGTTTCCCATCCCCCAGTGTCACCGCTCTGGGACGTGGATGGCCCCGCCCACTTTCATTCAACAGACGGACATGAAAGAGGGAATAACGAAATAAACAGCTGGTTAACTTTGTAGGAACACGGCTGTAGCTCTGCAATGACTTTATGTGGTACAGGTGAAAGGAGTAATAACGAAATAAACGGAATATAAAACGGAAACGCTTTCAAGCGTTTTCTGTTCACCCAAACTAAATGGGTGTACTGTCATCTTTTCAGTAATTTTTAGCATTTGCATGTTGTTGTAAATGAATAACGAAATTAACAAAATCTACGTTTAAAAAAACTGGGAAGAGTTCCGTGTCTACATGAAAGCGGGCAGAACAACGTCCGTCTATGACTCACTGCCCAAAGCGGCTGGTGAAACATGGCTGTAGCTCTGCATGACTTATTATGTGGTACTGGTGAAAGGGGAAATAACGAAATAAATGGAATATAAAACCGAAACGCTTTCAAGCGTTTTTTGGTTTATATTATATTTTTAATTGCACATTTGTTAAAACTAGATGGGTGAGCGGTGTACTGTCGTCTTTTCTGCAATTTTTAGTAACGTTACAGTGAAATAATGTGTGAACTTTATTTAGTTTTTTTGTAAATAAGCAAAGAAGCAAAACTGTCTTATTGTATTGTTGATGTTTTTCATTGCTTCCTTCGGTGAGACCGCAACAATGACACTCGTCCTTTCACGTTGTAAATCCAAGCACATAGCGGTTGAACATTGTAGCAGTGGATGTCACTCATAGACTCATAGGAACCTGAGTAGGAACCCTGCTCTGCCTTGCAGGCAGCAGCGGGGTCAGCGAGCCCATGCGTCCAACCCCACAGAGAGCGTCTGTGATGGCCCTCTTTACGTAACAAAAGCGGCTCTTGGCAGGGTGCCAGCTGGAGCGTGGCGGACAAGTGAACACCCAGCCGTAGTTAGGGGTATATGTAAAGGTGTACGTCCCTTAGTAGTTCTAGTGTTAAGGAAAAAGGAAAAAAGCTTACAGCACCTGGTATTCCTAGGCAGTCTCCCATCCAAGTACTAACCAGGCCTGACCCTGCTTAGCTTCCGAGATCAGACGAGATCGGGCGTGCTCAGGGTGGTATGACCGTAAGCGAGAGCAGAGAGTGACAGGATCTCTTTTAAGCTTGGCAAGCCACGCCGTTGCATCCACTTGCCTGAATGTGGCGTTTGCAAGGACTTAGAACATTTTGGGACGTACACAGAAGGTGGCCATTTTGGCCTTAAACACAATATCCCCTTTTTTGTATTTCGCTCTCCCTTTAAACAAATCAAATAGAGAGAAGCCAAAGTCATTACTTGTAATGTGTCACCGACCATAGGCATGAACTGTGAACAAAGCAAAAGCAGCACTGTGACTGAAAACAGAAAATTCTTGCAGGTAATAGCGTCTGTTGTCTAAGAACGATTCAATTATTGAGTTAACAAATAATTGAACAATCTAGGTGAAATGTCAAATACATAAAACAGAACTAATAAAAACAAAAGATATTGATTGCAGAAGATACCTCATAAATCGTCCAATAACTGCATAGAATAAGAAAGAAAACACTTTTCCCATAACACGGTGCAGTATAATGTAGACCTGAGCAAACAGCGCCCCCTGCTTGGGTTAAGGAGAAAGGAAAAAAGCTTACAGCACCTGGTATTCCTAGGCAGTCTCTCATCCAAGTACTAACCAGGCTCGACCCTGCTTAGCGTCCGAGATCAGACGAGATCGGGCGCGCTCAGGGTGGTATGGCCGTAAGCTAGAGCAGAGAGTGACAGGAGCTCTTTTAAGCTTGGCAAGCCACGCCGTTGCATCCACTTGCCTGAATGTGGCATTTAAAAAAGGACTTAGAACATTTTGGGACGTACACAGAAGGTGGCCATTTTGGCCTTAAACACAATATCCCCTTTTTTTGTATTTCGCTCTCATTTTAAACCAAACAATTAGAGAGAAGCCAAAATCCTTACTTATAATCTGTCACCGACCATACGCATGAACTGTGAACAAAGCAAAAGCAGCACTGTGACTGAAAACAGAAAATTCTTGCAGGTAATAGCGTCTGTTGTCTAAGAACGATGCAGTCATTGAGTTAACAAATAATTAAACAATCTAGGTGAAATGTCAAATACATAAAACAAAAGTAATAAAAACCACAAGATATTATTGCAGAAGATACCTCATAAATCATACAATAACTGCACACAATAAGAAAGAAAACACTTTTCCCATAACACGGTGCAGTATAATGTGGACCTGAGCAAACAGCCCGCTCTGCTAGGGTTGAGGAGAAATGTAAAAGCTTACAGCACCTGGTATTCCCAGGCGGTCTCCCATCCAAGTACTAACCAGGCCCGACCCTGCTTAGCTTCCGAGATCAGACGAGATCGGGCGTGCTCAGGGTGGTATGGCCGTAAGCAAGAGCAGAGAGTGACAGGAGCTCTTTTAAGCTTGGCAAGCCACGCCGTTGCATCCACTTGCCTGAATGTGGCGTTTATAAAGGACTTAGAACATTTTGGGACGTACACAGAAGGTGGCCATTTTTGCCTTAAACACAATATCCCCTTTTTTGTATTTCGCTCTCCCTTTAAACAAAACAACTAGAGAGAAGACAAAATCATTACTTGTAATGTGTCACCGACCATAGGCATGAACTGTGAACAAAGCAAAAGCAGCACTGTGACTGAAAACAGAATATTTTTGCAGGTAATAGCGTCTGTTGTTTAAGAACGATGCAATTATTGAGTTAACAAATAATTAAACAATCTAGGTGAAATGTCAAATACATAAAATACAAGTAATAAAAAAAACAAGATATTAATTACAGAAGATACCTCATAAATCGTCCAATAACTGCATAGAATAAGAAAGAAAACACTTTTCCCTTAACACGGTGCAGTATAATGTGGACCTGAGCAAACACTCGCTCTGCTAGGGTTATGGAGAAATGTAAACACTTACAGCACCTGGTATTCCCAGGCGGTCTCCCATCCAAGTACTAACCAGGCTCGACCCTGCTTAGCGTCCGAGATCAGACGAGATCGGGCATGCTCAGGGTGGTATGGCCGTAAGCGAGAGCAGAGAGTTACAGGAGCTCTTTTAAGCTTGGCAAGCCACGCCGTTGCATCCACTTGCCTGAATGTGCCGTTTATAGAGGACTTAAAACATTTTGGGACGTACACAGAAGGTGGCCATTTTGGCCTTAAACGCAATATCCCCTTTTTTGTATTTCGCTCTCCCTTTAAACAAAACAACTAGAGAGAAGCCAAAATCATTACTTGTAATGTGTCACCGACCATAGGCATGAACTGTGAACAAAGTAAAGCAGCACTGTGACTGAAAACAGAAAATTCTTGAAGGTAATAGCGTCTATTGTCTAAGAACGATGCAATTATTGAGTTAACAAATAATTGAACAATCTAGGTGAAATGTCAAATACATAAAATAGAAGTAATAAAAAAAACAAGATATTAATTACAGAAGATACCTCATAAATCGTCCAATAACTGCATAGAATAAGAAAGAAAACACTTTTCCCATAACACGGTGCAGTATATTGTGGACCTGAGCAAACAGCCCGCTCTGCTAGGGTTGAGGAGAAATGTAAAAGATTACAGCACCTGGTATTTCCAGGCGGTCTCCCATCCAAGTACTAACCAGGCCCGACCCTGTTTAGCTTCCGAGATCAGATGAGATCGGGCGTGCTGAGGGTGGTATGGCCGTAAGCGAGAGCAGAGAGTGACAGGAGCTCTTTTAAGCCGGGCAAGCCACGCCGTTGCATCCACTTGCCTGAATGTGGCGTTTATAAAGAACTTAGAGCATTTTGGGACCTACACAAAAGGTGGCCATTTTGGCCTTAAACACAATATCCCTTTTTTTGTATTTCGCTCTCCCTTTAAACAAAACAACTACAGAGAAGCCAAAATCATTACTTGTAATGTGTCACCGACCATAGGCATGAACTGTGAACAAAGCAAAAGCAGCACTGGGACTGAAAACAGAAAATTTTTGCAGGTAATAGCGTCTGTTGTCTAAGAACGATGCAATTATTGAGTTAACAAATAATTGAACAATCTAGGTGAAATGTCAAATACATAAAATAAAAGTAATAAAAAACACAAGATATTATTGCAGAACATACCTCATAAATCATACAATAACTGCATACAATAAGAAAGAAAACACTTTTCCCATAACACGGTGTAGTATATTGTGGACCTGAGCAAACAGCCCGCTCTGCTAGGGTTGATGAGAAATGTAAAAGCTTACAGCACCTGGTATTCCCAGGCGGTCTTCGATCCAAGTACTAACCAGGCCCGACACTGCTTAGCTTCAGAGATCAGACGAGATCAGGCGTGCTCAGGGTGGTATGGCCGTAAGCTAGAGCAGAGAGTGAAAGGAGCTCTTTTAAGCCGGGCAAGCCACGCCGTTGCATCCACTTGCCTGAATGTGGCGTTTATAAAGGCCTTAGAACATTTTGGGACATACACAGAAGGTGGCCATTTTGGCCTTAAACACAATATCCCCTTTTTGGAATTTCGCTCTCCCTTTAAACAAATCAAATAGAGAGAAGCCAAAGTCATTACTTGTAATGTGTCACCGACCATAGGCATGAACTGTGAACAAAGCAAAAGCAGCTCTATGACTAAGAACAGAAAATTCTTGCAGGTAATACCGTCTGTTGTCTAAGAACGATGCATTTATTGAGTTAACAAAAATTGAACAATCTAGGTGAAATGTCAAATACATAAAATAGAAGTAATAAAAACACAAGATATTATTGCAGAAGATACCTCATAAATCATACAATAACTGCATACAATAAGAAAGAAAACACTTTTCCCATAACACTGTGCAGTATAATGTAGACCTAAGCAAACAGCCCGCTCTGCTAGGGTTGAGGAGAAATGTAAAAGCTTACAGAACCTGGTATTTCCAGGCGGTCCCCCATCCAAGTTCTAACCAGGCCCGACACTAATTAGCTTCCGAGATCAGATGAGATCGGGCGTGCTGAGGGTGGTATGGCCGTAAGCGAGAGCAGAGAGTGACAGGAGCTCTTTTAAGCCGGGCAAGCCACGCCGTTGCATCCACTTGCCTGAATGTGGCGTTTATAAAGAACTTAGAGCATTTTGGGACCTACACAGAAGGTGGCCATTTTGGCCTTAAACACAATATCCCCTTTTTTGTATTTCACTCTCCCTTTAAACAAAACAACTACAGAGAAGCCAAAATCATTACTTGTAATGTGTCACCGACCATAGGCATGAACTGTGAACAAAGCAAAAGCAGCACTGGGACTGAAAACAGAAAATTTTTGCAGGTAATAGCGTCTGTTGTCTAAGAACGATGCAATTATTGAGTTAACAAATAATTGAACAATCTAGGTGAAATGTCAAATACATAAAATAAAAGTAATAAAAAACACAAGATATTATTGCAGAACATACCTCATAAATCATACAATAACTGCATACAATAAGAAAGAAAACACTTTTCCCATAACACGGTGTAGTATATTGTGGACCTGAGCAAACAGCCCGCTCTGCTAGGGTTGATGAGAAATGTAAAAGCTTACAGCACCTGGTATTCCCAGGCGGTCTTCGATCCAAGTACTAACCAGGCCCGACACTGCTTAGCTTCAGAGATCAGACGAGATCAGGCGTGCTCAGGGTGGTATGGCCGTAAGCTAGAGCAGAGAGTGAAAGGAGCTCTTTTAAGCCGGGCAAGCCACGCCGTTGCATCCACTTGCCTGAATGTGGCGTTTATAAAGGTCTTAGAACATTTTGGGACATAAACAGAAGGTGGCCATTTTGGCCTTAAACACAATATCCCCTTTTTTGTATTTCGCTCTCCCTTTAAACAAAACAACTAGAGAGAAGCCAAAATCATTACTTGTATTGTGTCACCGACCTTAGGCATGAACTGTGAACAAAGCAAAAGCAGCACTGTGACTGAAAACAGAAAATTCTTGCAGGTAATAGCGTCTGTTGTCTAAGAACGATGCAGTCATTGAGCTAACAAATAATTGAACAATCTAGGTGAAATGTCAAATACATAAAATAAAAGTAATAAAAAACACAAGATATTATTGCAGAAGATACCTCATAAACCATACAATAACTGCATACAATAAGAAAGAAAACACTTTTCCCATAACACTGTGCAGTATAATGTAGACCTAAGCAAACAGCCCGCTCTGCTAGGGTTGAGGAGAAATGTAAAAGCTTACAGAACCTGGTATTTCCAGGCGATCCCCCATCCAAGTTCTAACCAGGCCCGACACTAATTAGCTTCCGAGATCAGATGAGATCGGGCGTGCTGAGGGTGGTATGGCCGTAAGCGAGAGCAGAGAGTGACAGGAGCTCTTTTAAGCCGGGCAAGCCACGCCGTTGCATCCACTTGCCTGAATGTGGCGTTTATAAAGGACTTAGAGCATTTTGGGACCTACACAGAAGGTGGCCATTTTGGCCTAAAACACAATATCCCCTTTTTTGTATTTCGCTCTCCCTTTAAACAAAACAACTACAGAGAAGCCAAAATCATTACTTGTAATGTGTCACCGACCATAGGCATGAACTGTGAACAAAGCAAAAGCAGCACTGGGACTGAAAACAGAAAATTTTTGCAGGTAATAGCGTCTGTTGTCTAAGAACGATGCAATTATTGAGTTAACAAATAATTGAACAATCTAGGTGAAATGTGAAATACATAAAATAAAAGTAATAAAAAACACAAGATATTATTGCAGAACATACCTCATAAATCATACAATAACTGCATACAATAAGAAAGAAAACACTTTTCCCATAACACGGTGTAGTATATTGTGGACCTGAGCAAACAGCCCGCTCTGCTAGGGTTGATGAGAAATGTAAAAGCTTACAGCACCTGGTATTCCCAGGCGGTCTTCGATCCAAGTACTAACCAGGCCCGACACTGCTTAGCTTCAGAGATCAGACGAGATCAGGTGTGCTCAGGGTGGTATGGCCGTAAGCTAGAGCAGAGAGTGAAAGGAGCTCTTTTAAGCCGGGCAAGCCACGCCGTTGCATCCACTTGCCTGAATGTGGCGTTTATAAAGGTCTTAGAACATTTTGGGACATACACAGAAGGTGGCCATTTTGGCCTTAAACACAATATCCCCTTTTTTGTATTTCGCTCTCCCTTTAAACAAAACAACTAGAGAGAAGCCAAAATCATTACTTGTATTGTGTCACCGACCTTAGGCATGAACTGTGAACAAAGCAAAAGCAGCACTGTGACTGAAAACAGAAAATTCTTGCAGGTAATAGCGTCTGTTGTCTAAGAACGATGCAGTCATTGAGCTAACAAATAATTGAACAATCTAGGTGAAATGTCAAATACATAAAATAAAAGTAATAAAAAACACAAGATATTATTGCAGAAGATACCTCATAAATCATACAATAACTGCATACAATAAGAAAGAAAACACTTTTCCCATACGGTGCAGTATAATGTAGACATGAGCAAACAGCCCGCTCTGCTAGGGTTGAGGGGAAATGTAAAAGCTTACAGCACCTGGTATTCCCAGGCGGTCTCCCATCCAAGTACTAACCAGGCCTGACCCTGCTTAGCTTCGGAGATCAGACGAGTTCGGCCGTGCTCAGGGTGGTATGGCCGTAAGCGAGAGCAGAGAGTGACAGGAGCTCTTTTAAGCTTGGCAAGCCACGCCGTTGCATCCACTTGCCTGAATGTGGCGTTTATAAAGGTCTTAGAACATTTTGGGACGTACACAGAAGGTGGCCATTTTGGCCTTAAACACAATATCCCCTTTTTTGTATTTCGCTCTCCCTTTAATCAAAAGAACTAGAGAGAAGCCAAAATCATTACTTGTATTGTGTCACCGACCATAGGCATGAACTGTGAACAAAGCAAAAGCAGCACTGTGACTGAAAACAGAATATTTTAACAGGTAATAGCGTCTGTTGTCTAAGAACGATGCAATTATTGAGTTAACAAATAATTGAACAATTTAGGTGAAATGTCAAATACATAAAATACAAGAAATAAAAAACACAAGATAATAATTGCAGAAGATACCACATAAATCGTACAATAACTGCATACAATAAGAAAGAAAACACTTTCCCATAACACGGTGCAGTATAATGTGGACCTGAGCAAACAGCCCGCTCTGCTAGGGTTGAGGAGAAATGTAAAAGCTTACAGCACCTGGTATTCCCAGGCGGTCTCCCATCCAAGTACTAACCAGGCCCGACCCTGCTTAGCTTCGGAGATCAGACGAGATCGGGCGTGCTCAGGGTGGTATGGCCGTAAGCAAGAGCAGAGAGTGACAGGAGGACTTTTAAGCTTGGCAAGCCACGCCGTTGCATCCACTTGCCTGAATGTGGCGTTTATAAAGGACTTAGAACATTTTGGGACGTACACAGAAGGTGGCCATTTTGGCCTTAAACACAATATCCCCTTTTTTGTATTTCGCTCTCCCTTTAAACAAAACAACTAGAGAGAAGCCAAAATCATTACTTGTAATGTGTCACCAACCATAGGCATGAACTGTGAACAAAGCAAAAGCAGCACTGTGACTGAAAACACAATATTTTAACAGGTAATAGCGTCTGTTGTCTAAGAACGATGCAATTATTGAGTTAACAAATAATTGAACAATTTAGGTGAAATGTCAAATACATAAAATACAAGAAATAAAAAACACAAGATAATAATTGCAGAAGATACCACATAAATCGTACAATAACTGCATACAATAAGAAAGAAAACACTTTTCCCATAACACGGTGCAGTATAATGTGGACCTGAGCAAACAGCCCGCTCTGCTAGGGTTGAGGAGAAATGTAAAAGCTTACAGCACCTGGTATTCCCAGGCGGTCTCCCATCCAAGTACTAACCAGGCCCGACCCTGCTTAGCTTCGGAGATCAGACGAGATCGGGCGTGCTCAGGGTGGTATGGCCGTAAGCAAGAGCAGAGAGTGACAGGAGCTCTTTTAAGCTTGGCAAGCCACGCCGTTGCATCCACTTGCCTGAATGTGGCGTTTATAAAGGACTTAGAACATTTTGGGACGTACACAGAAGGTGGCCATTTTGGCCTTAAACACAATATCCCCTTTTTTGTATTTCGCTGTCCCTTTAAACAAAACAAATAGAGAGAAGCCAAAATCATTACTTGTAATGTGTCACCGACCATAGGCATGAACTGTGAACAAAGCAAAAGCAGCTCTGTGACTGAAAACAGAAAATTCTTGCAGGTAATAGCGTCTGTTGTCTTAGAACGATGCAGTCATTGAGCTAACAAATAATTGAACAATCTAGGTGAAATGTCAAATACATAAAATACAAGAAATAAAAAAACACAAGATAATAATTGCCGAGGATACCACATAAATCGTGCAATAACTGCATAGAATAAGAAAGAAAACACTTTTACCATAACACGGTGCAGTATATTGTAGACCTGAGCAAACAGCGTCTCCTGCTAGGGTTAAGGAGAAATGAAAAAAGCTCACAGCACCTGGTATTCCCAGGCGGTCTCCCATTCAAGTACTAACCAGGCCCGACACTGCTTGGCTTCCGAGATCAGACGAGATCGGGCGTGCTCAGGGTGGTATGGCCGTAAGCGACAGCAGAGAGTGACAGGAGCTCTTTTAAGCTTGGCAAGCCACGCCGTTGCATCCACTTGCCTGAATGTGGCGTTTATAAAGGACTTAGAACATTTTGGGACGTACACAGAAGGTGGCCATTTTGGCCTTAAACACAATATCCCCTTTTTCGTATTTCGCTCTCCTTTTAAACCAAACAAATAGAGAGAAGCCAAAGTCATTACTTGTAATGTCTCACCGACCATAGGCATGAACTGTGAACAAAGCAAAAGCAGCTCTGTGACTGAAAACAGAAAATTCTTGCAGGTAATAGCGTCTGTTGTCTAAGAACGATGCAATTATTGAGTTAACAAATAATTGAACAATTTAGGTGAAATGTCAAATACATAAAATACAAGTAATAAAAAACACAAGATATTATTGCAGAAGATACCTCATAAATCATACAATAACTGCATACAATAAGAAAGAAAACACTTTTCCCATAACACGGTGCAGTATAATGTGGACCTGAGCAAACAGCGCCCCCTGCTAGGGTTAAGGAGAAATGTAAAAGCTTACAGCAACTGGTATTCCCAGGCGGTCTCCTATCCAAGTACTAACTAGGCCCGACCGTGCTTGACTTTCGAGATCAGACGAGATCGGGCGTGCTCAGGGTGGTATGGCCGTAAGGAAGAGCAGAGAGTGACAGGAGCTCTTTTAAGCTTGGCAAGCCACGCCGTTGCATCCACTTGCCTGAATGTGGCGTTTATAAAGGACTTAGAACATTTTGGGACGTACACAGAAGGTGGCCATTTTGGCCTTAAACACAATGTCCCCTTTTTTATATTTCGATCTCCCTTTAAACAAAGAACCTGGGGAGAAGCCAAAATCATTACTTGTAATGTGTCACCGACCATAGGCATGAACTGTGAACAAAGCAAAAGCAGCACTGTGACCGAAAACAGAATATTTTGGCAAGTAATAGCGTCTGTTGTCTAAGAACGATTCAATTATTGAGTTAACAAATAATTGAACAATCTAAGTGAAATGTCAAATACATAAAACAGAAGTAATAAGAACAATAGGTATTAATTGCAGAGGATAGGTCATAAATCATATAATAACTGCATAGAATAAGAAAGAAAACACTTTTCCCATAACACGGTGCAGTATAATGTGGACCTGAGCAAACAGCCCGCTCTGCTAGTGTTGAGGAGAAATGTAAAATCTTACAGCACCTGGTATTCCCAGGGAGTCTCCCATACAAATCCTAACCAGGCCCGACCCTGCTTAGCTTCGGAGATCAGACGAGTTCGGCCGTGCTCAGGGTGGTATGGCCGTAAGCGAGAGCAGAGAGTGACAGGAGCTCTTTTAAGCTTGGCAAGCCACGCCGTTGCATCCACTTGCCTGAATGTGGCGTTTATAAAGGTCTTAGAACATTTTGGGACGTACACAGAAGGTGGCCATTTTGGCCTTAAACACAATATCCCCTTTTTTGTATTTCGCTCTCCCTTTAATCAAAAGAACTAGAGAGAAGCCAAAATCATTACTTGTATTGTGTCACCGACCATAGGCATGAACTGTGAACAAAGCAAAAGCAGCACTGTGACTGAAAACAGAATATTTTAACAGGTAATAGCGTCTGTTGTCTAAGAACGATGCAATTATTGAGTTAACAAATAATTGAACAATTTAGGTGAAATGTCAAATACATAAAATACAAGAAATAAAAAACACAAGATAATAATTGCAGAAGATACCACATAAATCGTACAATAACTGCATACAATAAGAAAGAAAACACTTTTCCCATAACACGGTGCAGTATAATGTGGACCTGAGCAAACAGCCCGCTCTGCTAGGGTTGAGGAGAAATGTAAAAGCTTACAGCACCTGGTATTCCCAGGCGGTCTCCCATCCAAGTACTAACCAGGCCCGACCCTGCTTAGCTTCGGAGATCAGACGAGATCGGGCGTGCTCAGGGTGGTATGGCCGTAAGCAAGAGCAGAGAGTGACAGGAGGACTTTTAAGCTTGGCAAGCCACGCCATTGCATCCACTTGCCTGAATGTGGCGTTTATAAAGGACTTAGAACATTTTGGGACGTACACAGAAGGTGGCCATTTTGGCCTTAAACACAATATCCCCTTTTTTGTATTTCGCTCTCCCTTTAAACAAAACAACTAGAGAGAAGCCAAAATCATTACTTGTAATGTGTCACCAACCATAGGCATGAACTGTGAACAAAGCAAAAGCAGCACTGTGACTGAAAACACAATATTTTAACAGGTAATAGCGTCTGTTGTCTAAGAACGATGCAATTATTGAGTTAACAAATAATTGAACAATTTAGGTGAAATGTCAAATACATAAAATACAAGAAATAAAAAACACAAGATAATAATTGCAGAAGATACCACATAAATCGTACAATAACTGCATACAATAAGAAAGAAAACACTTTTCCCATAACACGGTGCAGTATAATGTGGACCTGAGCAAACAGCCCGCTCTGCTAGGGTTGAGGAGAAATGTAAAAGCTTACAGCACCTGGTATTCCCAGGCGGTCTCCCATCCAAGTACTAACCAGGCCCGACCCTGCTTAGCTTCGGAGATCAGACAAGATCGGGCGTGCTCAGGGTGGTATGGCCGTAAGCAAGAGCAGAGAGTGACAGGAGCTCTTTTAAGCTTGGCAAGCCACGCCGTTGCATCCACTTGCCTGAATGTGGCGTTTATAAAGGACTTAGAACATTTTGGGACGTACACAGAAGGTGGCCATTTTGGCCTTAAACACAATATCCCCTTTTTTGTATTTCGCTGTCCCTTTAAACAAAACAAATAGAGAGAAGCCAAAATCATTACTTGTAATGTGTCACCGACCATAGGCATGAACTGTGAACAAAGCAAAAGCAGCTCTGTGACTGAAAACAGAAAATTCTTGCAGGTAATAGCGTCTGTTGTCTTAGAACGATGCAGTCATTGAGCTAACAAATAATTGAACAATCTAGGTGAAATGTCAAATACATAAAATACAAGAAATAAAAAAACACAAGATAATAATTGCCGAGGATACCACATAAATCGTGCAATAACTGCATAGAATAAGAAAGAAAACACTTTTACCATAACACGGTGCAGTATATTGTAGACCTGAGCAAACAGCGTCTCCTGCTAGGGTTAAGGAGAAATGAAAAAAGCTCACAGCACCTGGTATTCCCAGGCGGTCTCCCATTCAAGTACTAACCAGGCCCGACACTGCTTGGCTTCCGAGATCAGACGAGATCGGGCGTGCTCAGGGTGGTATGGCCGTAAGCGACAGCAGAGAGTGACAGGAGCTCTTTTAAGCTTGGCAAGCCACGCCGCTGCATCCACTTGCCTGAATGTGGCGTTTTTAAAGGACTTAGAACATTTTGGGACGTACACAGAAGGTGGCCATTTTGGCCTTAAACACAATATCCCCTTTTTTGTATTTCGCTGTCCCTTTAAACAAAACAAATAGAGAGAAGCCAAAATCATTACTTGTAATGTGTCACCGACCATAGGCATGAACTGTGAACAAAGCAAAAGCAGCACTATGACTGAAAACAGAAAATTCTTGCAGGTAATAGCGTCTGTTGTCTAAGAACGATGCAATTATTGAGATAACAAATAATTGAACAATCTAGGTGAAATGTCAAATACATAAAATACAAGTAATTGCCGTGTATTTTCTTTTTTCTTCTGGAACAGGCTGAGCTTTTAAACCTGCTTGTTCCTCTGCAGAGAGAACTGAGAGGTCGGAAAAGGTCCACTGTGTGCTACCAGCGGACCCACTGCGAAGCGCTCTGAAAAACCCCAGCCTGTGAAGGCCTGCTTATAACCACCACCTAAAGTCTTTCCACATGTCCAAATAAGGCTACTTGGAAGGTCCTGGCGCTGGGCCGTGTTATCTGTCCGGCTCCCAGATCCCTCTGGCCCAGCTTCAACCTCTCCGTTCCTTTCCCAGGTCGGCGTGACATTTTGAATAACTCAGATAACTATTGTTAGACAACAGATTCTGCGAACACAGACTCTGTGAACTCAGTTTAAGCAAACACACGAACCCATCTACTCTATGTATTTCTTTCATAAGCAATGATCAATTTTACTGCTAAAAGTAAATGTAAATGATATGATATGACAATGATACATAAATATACTACAAATCCCCTCCTCATGGGCATTTCAATGCCCATCAATCTTGAAAGCGAGCGGCCAAGAAAGCTCCTCTTTGACTCATCATGCTGCATTATATTAAATAGTCATGAACTTCAACATTAAGATGACACAGCAAAGTTAAAGATTCACAAAATCTGTAGTAAATAGAACACCTAAGCTCTTCTTTCAGCTCCAACAGGTGATCCTCCCACGCTGCCTGTAAACAAGTACATTCAATAACAAGCCTCACATTTTCATTCTACATTACACACACTACAGTGTCCTCTTTATCACAACAGATTCTTCACAGACTCCACACCCCCAACCACAGTCAATCATGAAGGTCTGTGCTCCCATGTCATCCAGCATCTGCAATTCAGCTCATGCACGGGCAAATTTAAACACCAGTGTATATCAACGATGCAGCTATGGGCGGCGCTCCGCCCACACCCTATAGCCGTGTTGGTCAGCGCAGCCCCACAATATTAGGTGGGTGAGGGTTGTTGGTGTAGCTGGAATTGGAATATTGGACTCTCCATCAGCTCCTTCGGCTCCATCGACTCCTCCTTCGGCCGTTACGGTTGTACTGGAAGTTGTGGCACTGCACCCTCTACGTTGTCCTTGGAACCTCATCTGATGCCCTGCCTTTCTGCTAGCGACCCAGTTAGCCCAGCTTGCCTTCACGTTGAACACAGAGTCCCTCATTTCTGGACTGTTCAGTGCTCCAGCACACTTCTGCTGCACCATCCTCTGTTCCCCCTCAGACTGGTGCTCCAGCTGTGACCTGAGAGCTGATAGCTGAGAGGCAGAAAGATCTGCACTATAGTGCAGCATAAACCATCCTACAGAGCTAGGGTTAGGGTTAGGCTGAACAGAACATATAGTTTGCTTTTTGTTCCAGGTCGTCGCTGTAGAAATCAAAAGATCAGAGAATATAAAAACCTACAGTCGTAGCAGGTCATAAGACACACCCTCCTCTGATACTGAAGTAACCTGTGGATGGAGGTTAAGAGTGGGAGAGAAGTTGGTTAGGAAAGAGGTTAGGAAAGAAAATTAGTTTAAAAGAGATGTTTATGCTGACACAGTTTCTCCACTGCTGCTCTGTGTAGAGAGAAAGGTTGAAGTTGTGAGCTTCCTGTGTGCAACAACACACTGAGATGCAGAATGAAAATTGTTAAACCCTCATTATATAAAATCAACAACAATAAAACATCATCGACACGTGTCATGGTCAGTCCGTAGAGCATATATCAGTCAGTCATGTCATGAGCTCAGGGTTTTTATCATGCACGTGAGCTAAGAGAGAAACTCTTGCTCTATGAGAACTATAATTTAGAAAGGCTAGCCTGTGACCTTGTTCTGCTAAATGAGTCAGCAGTGTCACTCAGGGCCCATCAGTGATCCGGAGTTTGATCTTCTTCGTCCTCTTCTTTCCTGCAATGGAACAACACAGCTTTCCTGCGTATATTAATCATCTGTTTCACATAGAAACTTGGTTGATGCATTAAACACCATTTCGTCACGTAAAGCTTCGTGCAATGTTAGTCTATGCATATTTTTACAAGCTACACACTGAAATGCAATGTTCACAGTACTTTTTCATCCCTCTATTGTCATTGTCACATTTACACTTTCCTTTTCATTCACTCCTTGACTTCCCTTAACTCCTTTCCTCCCTCACATACCCTGCTCCTGTCACTTTTCCTATCACTCCACAATGAGTCCCGCTGTGAGATCATACTCCTCTGTAGCGTAAGCTATTTACAGTATATACCAAATCAAATTTTGTGCCAACTCGACCACAACCTTTCTCCCATGGATTAAGTTCACCAACTTGGGATAAAACACAACAGAAACAGAATAGTCCATTCTCACAGCAGATGCTACACACACAAGTTCACCAGTTACTAAGGACCGACATAAAGCAATAATCAAAACAATTTTTTACAATACATTTTCCCCCCTCAATAGACAGATAACTGTCCATTGAATTTGAAGCCAATTAAATCACTAAATTAAGATGGGTGGATAAAAGAACACTAGCAAAACCCAAAAAAGTTATTTCCTACACTTATTTATCCTACGTATCCTCCGTATCCTTACCAGGGATCATCATCAATCCCTGAATAAAACTGAGTGAACTTAAGGACGAAGTCAATAGAAGGAACAAGAATGTTTAGACCTTAATAACTACAACATCAACACGAACTAATCTTATTAGGAACACAGAATCACTGAGTTGTAGGAAACCTTATTGAATTCAAGAAGCACTGCAGATGCATGCATTAAGTGACTTTATGACAAAATAATAAGCTGAATCCTCACAAACTATCAGAAATGACACATTGGACGGTAACACAACCTAGTGAACTGTTGGAAACGCAAAGCTGTACCCTAGAAATTCAAACAACCCTACAATTATTGCTACATCTAATTATAATTCCCCTGTGACTGTCAGAGTTTGTAGTGATAACAAAACAGCTTTGGACGATAACTGAAGTATTGTAACCTATTAAAGAAAGTCCATACAAACCCACATACAGTTAAACCTCTTGGAGGATAAAGCACCGTCACTGTTGCTGCTCAGTCTCTTCCCCAGACCTCCTCCTTTCATGCCGTAAAGAACACCACAGCCCTGTCACATTTGTTTAAGGCCTGCAGACTGATGACATCTATGTTAACTGTTTAGCAAAAGAATGGAAAGAAAAAATGAACTGAGACCTGGTTTACACATTTGCTAAATGTGTACTAGTTTACATATTGTAGGGATCAAACTGCTGTTTACTGTATGAAGGAAACATTTACACTCTCCTCATTCCCTTTTTAGCTGATTGACCACCTCAGATACTTTACTCACTTTATGGTATATGGGAGGCACTTCCTACAGTGTTGAGGCTTGTCTATGAAACTTTCTCACCTCAATAATGTGAATGAGTCTTTTCCAATATCATGAGACAACTGTCTACAGTTGGTGTTAGTTGGAGAGATGAAATGAGGCATGTCTCAAAGTCTGGTGCACACAGTCTCTTCATCCACATACTTCACCTTCACATTGTTTTTAACACCGTCAACCACTGAGCATCAGGTGGAGCATTTGTCAGCAGAGTGATTGAATTGGGAACTTTATCTTGAAATATTCTCTATACCTTTGTCTTTCCCTTGCCTAATAAACTTGGCATATTTTTTAATTTTTGAATCTTTTGGCAGGTTTAAGGACTAAGTCATTCTCACCAGCCCGACTTGTTTATTTTGTTTCCCAATTTTAGAGATTTGTCTGAGTCTCAAAGTACTAAAGTGTGCAGCAAGGTGAAGTCACAGATTCAGAGGCCTCTGGCTTTTTGGCTTTTGATGGAGCCCATCAACAAAGTTCATGAATCCTGCAGGTGTCTGGTCCTCTCTAGTACCCAGTTGAGTGGCCTCCACATTGATCAGCGGACCCCTTTGGTCTAGGCACTCCTCGTGAGCCTCGTAGACAATCAAAGCAATGGCTTCTTACGTGACCAGTCTTCCCACAGCAGTAGCATCTCACGCCTCCTCTGTGGCTGCCTCCTGTTCCTCTGCCTTTGTCTGCAGGGAACCCTCCTCTCCTCATAGGAGGTCGTCTTGTCCACCCTCCTGGTAGAATGTACATCACCTGAGGTGTGGCCATGCCTGGTGGTGTAGGTGGGGTCTGAGGCACGCTGGCTGGTTGAGCAGACACCATCCTCGTCTCTCTTTTCTCCCCCTCTTCTCGCTGCTGCTGGCGTGTTGCTTCTTTCACTGCCTTCTTTGCCTGCTTCTGACGCAGCTCAACAGCATGAATCACATGCTCAGTTATTTGTTCTAGTGACAAGTTGCAAAGTCCCACAGTGTCAGTCAGATCATTCTGATCTGGTCTTGAAGGCCAGGGCAGATTTTGACGCTTTGCCCCTTTGACCAGCGGAGGAAGTCCATCAGAAACCTCATTTACCCGTTCGTCACCCACACACACTGATTCCTCATCTGACTCAGCCCACAGTGATCTAACTGCTCTGTCACGCAGATCACTTTCACTGCAGGAATTTCCAATTGAAATTTTCTCTGTTTTTAAATAAATGTCGGGCAGTTCTAACAACTCATCCCTTTTCACTGCCCTGTCTGTCCCTTCTAGATCAGCTACAGGGTGAACTGGCTTCTTTGTCCGTAATGGTTTTGTTTCTTCTGCATCCGTCTGGGACGCATCTGAAAGAGACTTAATTATAGAGATCTGATTAATTTGATTATCACCACATTGAGTCGTCTTTTTGCTCATCATTTTTGCACAGTTGATAAACAATTGCAACACTGCATTTTCTTTTTCCCGTTTAAGGCCTCGCTTTACAGATTTGTCTTTTATCTTATAGGTTTTTATAAAACCCTGCATCTCTGCACACTGCCTCAGATCAAATGTCCCCTCTGAAGGCCAGGGCGACGTGGATTCCTGTGTCTGCTTGCTCCATTTGTGTGAGCATTTCTGAATTTCTTTCATCAACACCTCGACTGGAGACATGTTCCCATCCACAGATCTCATTATTAAATATGTATCTTTACTGAAAATATGATTTAAATCCCTAATTACACCTAATTATACTTGTAACTGAACTAATCCCAATAAGTGTTCATAACTGAAGTAAGTTCCCTGTCTTTACGACCCCTAGTTAGTGAAAAGCAACATAGATATTAAACAGTTAAATTGTAATTTGACGCTCTTCCTTTCTGGGTATCTTGGTTTTACCTCTGTTTTAAGCAACTGGCCCGATAATCATTCCTAGTGACTGTTGAGCTGATGAGTTTTGATTTGTTCTGAATAAAAGAGTAAGTCTGATGCAAAGATAAACCAACCCACTGCAGAAACGCCCACTTCAGAGCAACTCCTGAAGCAAAATTATAAGCGTCTTATTGGAGCTGATCATGTGCTTTGTTTATATTACTAGGTTTACACAAAATCAGCATAATTGAAACACTTGATTTAACGTGATAGTGATGTCACATGCTGTGCCTAACCCACATTAGGTCACAAATGGTGGTCTTGCTCATGAGAATGCAGCTGCTACAGCCGCGTAAGCAAAAAAAAAGACCTTTGATATAAATGGAGGAATGTTTATTAACTTTGCCCAAATAACCTAGTTAACCTAGAACCAGACAAAAATCAACACGCTGCAGACCACTACTAGTCCACTAGCATGTAAATCGCATTAACCCCTTCTTGTGGTTCTGTTCTAACCTACTGTATTACTAACATTTATTCTCACCTAATACTAACCAGGCACTAATAGTCTATACATACATACATCTGATCTGAAAAGTTGGTGAAAACTCAGGGGAGGGGTGAGGCGGAGCCTCAGACAGATGGAGGCTCGAAAGTCTTTGTACTTCCAGTGTGCTCTTAGAGAAGCACACTTCTTACGGTTCTGAGCCAATTTAGACGCGTTAGTGTTACAGTAAAATTCCTTCCTCTTCAAACGACGTAGTAAACGTTTTGAAGTTTATCTGCTGTCCGTTACAATAATAGTAATATTAGGAACAAAACTAAGGCTTTACTGCAGTCTGCCAACTATGTGTCTATGTCTCTCCAATGCACACTCACACACACACCCACACCCGAGCCTACTGCTAGGACTAGTACGACACACACACACACCCTTGAGCTTAATGCTCTGAGCAGTAAAACACACGCACACACACACACACTTCTCTCTCTCTGGAGCGTAAACAACAGAAGAGGCACACAGCTGACGCCTCCACACCCAATTCAGAGACTGCGCCTCAACTCCCCCCTTTTTTATTATTTTAATAAACAAAGCAGTCGCGGTCTTCACACTCCGAGACCAGCTTGACCACTCCCAACCACAGTGCGGACACGTCGTCACCAAAAATGCACTAAAATACTCAGATTATGTCAAAATGATTATTAAATTACAAAGAAAGGTGAACACCATATAGGACAATCAAAAATGTTAAAGTATTAAACAACAACAAAAATTAAACCCAACTTTGTGTCGCCACCTGGCACCAAGCCAACGGCTCCCCCCAACCATCTGAAGACACACACGTATGAGGAGCGGGGATCTGTCTCTAGTCCACACACACACACACACACACTCACTCCCCCGCCCTCCTGCTCTCTTTTCCTCTCTCTCTCACACACACACACTCCTTCTGCACCAGAGGAGTAGAGGAGCCGCTGTCAACCCAGCCTACTCAAATTTAAATCAGCAACAAGCAACTATTACGCCGTTTAACTTCACATACGTATATACACAAATACACACTTGATTAAACTTCATACACTATTGCCAGCACACTTCATCTTCATATGCATATCACAGAAAGCCTTTTACCGGTTTCCCTATGTGTCATGGACTCAGTCACTGCACCATTGTTTATGTTCATTTCCGGTTTTATGTTATTGTCACTTCCTGCCTCAGCCATTATTAGTTACTGCCAGCTTTACTTCCTGCTCCAGACCACACACCTGTTCCCCATCTAACCATCAATGGCCACTACTTAAGCACCACCTCTCACACCAACCGGTTGCCAGATTGCCTATGTGCATTAGTCAGCAATCCAGCGTTTATCCTCATGTCCTTGAACCCGTGTATGACCTCGCTTCTCCTGACCCTGATTCTCGTCTCATCTATGATCCTGCCTTGCCGTGAGTTTGACCCTAGCCTGCCTTGTGACCACCGCTTGTCTAAACCCTGTCTGTACTGTACCTGCCTGATCTGTGTATTGACCTTCGCCTGCCTGACCACGAATTAAGTAAACTGTGTTACCACTCAAGCCTTGTCTTCGCTGTGCATGTGGGTCCGCTACCTCGGAAGCCGTGACAGTACAATCTGGCCAAACATGGACCCAGCCAGTGCCGAGACCATCCGGACCGAGCTCCAAGCCCAGGCGGAACGGATCCGCAAACAAGAGGAACAGACCGGAGTGCTGCTCCAGGAGTTAGCTCAGCACGCGGCGCGACAAGAGGCGCAGGTAAATGCGTACGAGGAACAACTGAAGCTACTTACCCAGCAACTCGCCGCGGGACTGACGCCGGCGCCCGCTCCAGCTGTGCCAGTCGCTCCGACTCCCCGTCCTCCTGCACCGAACGTTCATCTGGGGGCTCCAGCACGCTTCTCCGGAGACTCAGGTGACTGCCGAGCGTTTATCACACAGTGTGAGATCCAGTTTGAGCTGCACGCGCCGGACTTCCCCACCGAGCGAGCCAAGGTGGCGTACGCCGTTTCCCACTTGTCGGGCAGAGCAGAGCTGTGGGCAACGGCCGAATGGCAGAATAACTCCGCCTGCCTGAGCACTTTCGCTGCCTTTTCCCAAGCGCTGAAGCGCATTTTCCAAGAGGTAACGCCGGGACGCGAAGCCGCCCAGCGACTAACGAGTATCCGTCAGGGCGACCGACCCGCGGCGGCTTACGCCATCGAGTTCCGCACACTAGCTGCGGAGGCGGGGTGGGACTCCACCGCTTTGATCGACGTGTTCCTAGCAGGATTGGCGCGGCGGGTCAAGAACAGCCTGGCGGCCACCGAGCTTCCATCTGAGTTGGACGAGGTCATCGCGCTCGCCATCAAGGTGGACCGTCGGTTGTGGAGCAGTGACCGCGAACGCAGGGAGAAGGAGCGAGCCACACTTCCCCGCCACCCTCGACCACCGCCTCGCAGTGCGGCGGCTCCACCCAATCTGGCGGTACGAGGGATTCCCGCAGCCGACCGCGCGTCGGACCACGCCCCATGCCCCGGGATTGGTGGGGCCCACAGAAGCGGTTACGTCAGGATCCACCGGCGAACCAATGGAGGTGGGGCGGATTCGGTTACCCGAGGCCGAGAAGAGCCGCAGACGGGCACTCGGGCTGTGCTTGTATTGCGGCCAGCCTGGCCACATCGCTGTATCGTGCCCAGTAAAAGCCCCCGCTCACCACTAGGCCGGAGGATAGTGGTGAGCCAGTCTTCTATGTGTCATGCCTCCGCCCGACCCATGCCCACCGTCACCTTATCCGTGAAATCCCAGTCTGTCCAGCAAGCGGTCCTGGTGGACTCAGGTGCTGACACCAGCCTCATGGACTCCAGACTTGTGAGACGGCTAGGTGTTAGCACGGTTCCCCTGCCCGCCTCGATGGAAGCAACAGCCTTGGATGGGCACCGGCTGTGGAGGGTGACTCACTGCACCGGCCCTGTAACGTTGACATTTGCTGATGGCCACTCCGAGCAGATTCACTTCCACGTGGTCGAGTCCTCCTATCACCCAGTCGTTCTTGGATACACCTGGCTTCGCCGACACAACCCCCGTCTCGACTGGAGGACCGGAGAGGTGGTGGAGTGGGGTTCCAGCTGCCGCGATTCGTGTTTCGGGGCAGGGTCCGAGACCACGGCAGAACCATCCCCGGAGTCCAGCATGGAGGAGATCGATCTGTCTGAGGTACCATCCTGTTATCACGACCTCCAAGCAGTCTTCAGCAAGGTCAGGGCCACCAGCCTGCCGCCGCATCGAGCACACGACTGTGCGATCAATCTTCGCCCCGGAACCACGCCACCCAAGAGCAGACTATACCAGCTCTCCGCTCCAGAACGTCAAGCCATGACGGCGTATATCAACCAGGCTCTGGCCGCTGGACTCATCCGGCCATCCTCCTCGCCGGCGGGGGCCGGGTTCTTCTTTGTGGGGAAGAAGGACGGGTCCCTGCGACCATGCATTGATTACCGGGGGCTTAACGCCATTACCGTTCGGGACTCCTACCCCTTACCCTTGCTCTCGTCCGCGTTCGAGCTCCTAGCCGACGCCAAGGTCTTCACCAAGCTTGACCTGAGGAATGCTTACCATCTAGTGCGCATCAGAGAGGGGGATGAGTGGAAGACGGCCTTTAATACCCCCACCGGGCACTATGAATATCTAGTCATGCCTTTTGGACTCACCAACGCGCCGGCCGTCTTCCAGGCGCTGGTGAACGACGTGCTAAGTTCCATGCTTAATGTGTTTGTTTTCGTCTATTTAGACGACATCCTGGTATTTTCTCGGAGCGAAGAGGAACATCGTGATCATGTACGCCAGGTCCTGAGGAAGCTGCTGGAGCACCGGTTATACGTCAAGGCAGAAAAGTGCGAGTTCCATGTCACCACCATCTCATTTCTAGGTTTCGTGATCTCCCCGGAGGGGATTCAGATGGACCCTGCCAAGACCCAGGCTGTGACAGAGTGGCCCGTACCCCAGTCTCGTCGGGACGTCCAACGGTTCTTGGGGTTTGCAAATTTCTATAGGCGGTTTATCCGCCGCTTCAGTGCAATAGCTTCCCCCCTTCATGCTCTCACCTCCCCCAGGACAGCCTTCCAGTGGACCCCAGAAGCCAATCGGGCGTTTCTCCAGCTCAAGGCCAGTTTCACCTCAGCTCCGGTGCTGCGGATGCCGGACCCAGCTCGTCAGTTCGTGGTGGAGGTGGATGCATCTGACTCCGGCGTGGGGGCTGTACTATCTCAGCGGGACCCCGAAGGTGGGCGACTGCATCCATGTGCCTTCTTGTCCCGTAAACTCTCCCCTGCAGAGCGTAACTACGACATAGGTAACCGGGAACTACTCGCGGTCAAGGTGGCACTGGAGGAGTGGCGTCACTGGCTCGAGGGCGCCGAGCAGCCATTCCTGGTGTTCACTGACCATAAAAATCTGGAGTATATCAATACCGCCAAGCGGCTGAACTCCCGCCAAGCCCGTTGGTCCTTGTTCTTTTCTCGCTTCAACTTCCACCTCTCCTACCGTCCAGGGTCAAAGAATACCAAGCCGGACGCCCTATCCCGGGTCCACGAGTCAGGAGAGGAGGTGGAGACGCCGTTAACCATTGTCGTGTATTTTGATGTTCCGACATTGTTAGAGAGTTCACACAGACTCAACTTTTATGCTCAAATTAACACATGAATTTATTACATAGAATGAAATAGTACAATCACAGAATAATCATGAGAGAGGTGGTGGCCGAATTCACCCGCTTGTTCTTCTGCAGAAAGAACTGAGAGGTCGAAAAAGGTCAGCTGGGTGTCTGCAGCAGACCCTCTGCGAAGCACTCTAAGAAACATCTCCCAATGCCCACTTTTTAAAGCTGTGTTGTTTATGCAACCAGCGAGTGCCTACGTGTCCATCGAAAGTCCATGTTTACTCAGCTGCAGCAGTTTATTTGTTTTAGTGGCCAACCTGACACCACGGTCAATTTGACATTTGTTGCAATGGACAGAAATAACTCCATAGGAGGAACAGAATTTACCACAAACTTTCCCCCTCAATGGACAGACAAATGTCCATTAAAGCTAAGCCCAATTTACTTTACTGCCTTAAACCAGTGATAAGCACTAGCAAGGTCCCAACCCATTTTAAGTGTCGTTTAACCTTAGCAATGTGGACACATAAATCACTTAAAATAGCCAAATTTATCCTACTGCTAATACAGGACTTTTCAGGGCAGCCAGCTTGATGACCTCCGAACATTTCACAGGTGAATCCGGTACCTGCCTCTAAAAATAAACACAAAAACAAATTACTGACAAGTTTACAAACACACTTGGACCATTTTTACTAAACATCAATCTTAGGGTTCCCCATTTCCCCCTCTGATACTTTAACACAGTGGTTCAGATGATACCAGGTGGGGGAGCCTTTAACTTGAACTTCTCTTGAGGTCGTCTTGACCAACATGTTGGGACCTTCTTGTCGGGCATGGTCCCACGTTCTCCTAAAACCCCTTGATATACACCGGATCCCCAGGTTTCAACTTCAGCTCCAGCTCGTCCTTTGCCTAGGACGTCTCTTTTTGCCTAGGCTCTTCTTTCAGCTCCAACAGGTGATCCTCACACGCAGCAACAGTCAGTCTTGAAGGTCTGTGCTGCCACGTCGTTCCGCCTCCTATAGATGTGTTGGTCCGCGCAGCCCCACAATATTAGGTGGGTGAGAAGTCTTGGTCTAGCTGGAATTGGTTTAATTGGACTCTCCATCGGCTCCTTCGGCTCCAGTGGCTCCTTCCATCATGGTTGTTCTGGAAGTTGTGGCACTGCACCCTCTGCGTTGTCCTGGGAAGCCCATCTGATGCCTAGCCTCTCTGCTAGCCGACCCAGTTGGCCCAGCTCACTTGTGGCCCTCACACCAAGTCACTCGCTTCCAGACTGTCCAGGGCTTCAGCACTCCTCTGCTGCGTCATCCTCTGTCCCCCTCAGACTGGTGCTCCAGCTTGACCTGAGAGCTGATAGCTGAGAGGCAGAAAGCTCTGCACCATAGTGCAGCATAAACCATCCTACAGAGCTAGGGTTAGAGTGAATAGAACATATGGTTTACTTTTTGTCCCAGGCCGTCGTGTAGAAATCAGAAAATGCAAGAATATAAAATAACCAATTTGTAGCAGGTCAGAAGATAGAAGACCCTCTTCTGATACTGAAGTAACCTGTGGACAGAGGTTAGGGGTAGGAGAGAAATTGGTTCGGTTAGGCAAGAAAATCAGTTTAAGCGAGGTGTTTATGCTGACACAGTTTCTCCACTGCTGCTCCGCCTAAAGAGAAGGGTTGAAGTTGTTAATGTGAGCTTCCTGTGTGCAACAACACTCTGAGATGCAGAATGAAAATGGTTAAACCCTCATTATATAAAATCAACAACAATAAACATTATTGACATGTGTCATGGTCAGTCCGTAGAGCATATATCAGTCAGTCATGTCACTGTCGTGAGCTCAGGGTTTTTATCGTGCACGTGAGCTAAGAGAGAGCCCTCTTGCTCTATGAGAACTATAATTTAGAAAGGCTAGCCTGTGACCTTGTTCTGCTAAATGAGTTAGCAGTGTCACTCAGGGCCCATCAGTGATCCGGAGTTTGATCTTCTTCGTCCTCTTCTTTCCTGCAATGGAACAACACAGCACTCCTGCGTTTGTTAATTATCTGTTTTACATAAAAACGTAGGTCACTGGTTGATGCATTAAACACTATTCTGTCAAGCAAAGCTTCATGCAATGTTAGTTTTATGCGTTCTGCATATTTTTTTTTACAAGCTACATCCTGAAATGCAAGGTTCACAGCACTGTTTCCTCTCTCTATTGTCAACATTTACACTTTCCCTTTCCTTCACTCCTTGACCTCCTTTCCTCCCTCACATACTGTACCATGCTACCATCTCTTTTTCTCTCACTCCACTAGGAATCCTGCTGAGATCATCCTCTTCGCAAGCTATTTACACTCCAAGTTAACATTTGAACCGACTGAACCCCAACTTTTGAACCAACAGGCCTTCTTCGAATAAGTTCGCCAACTTGGGATGAGACACAACAGAAACAGAATAGAAGAATAGTCCCACAGCAGACGCCACACATACAAGTCTCCTGTCATTCATTTTCATACTCCCCATACACACATACTGCATCCAAGTGATTATACAAATTACTAATTTAGAAAGTGAGGACAATCGAATCGCTAACTTAAGATGGGCACATTAGTACAACCCCTAAAAATCATTTCTTACCCTTACTTATCTATCCTTACTGGGACTTAATAAACTAAGTGAAATTAAGAAACTTATACAGCATCTAAACTTCAAGGTTACACCCTCGATGTCAGCTGACAGCTAAACAAGAAGGATTGAGCTTTAGTGACTAACCTGATGAAGAACACAGAATCACTGGGATAAAACTTATTTAATTCAGGAAGTGCTGTAAATGCATGCACTAAGTGACTCTATGACGAAATTAACATACAGACTAAATAAGCTGCATTCTCACAACCTATCAGAGATGACACATTAGACAGAACACAACCTGTTGAACCTGTTGCACAAAGCAATAAACCTAGAAACACAAACAACCCCACAATCACTACTGCATCTAATTGTAATTTCCCCCGTGATTATCTGAGTCTCTAATGACACCATACTGTAACAACTGTGGATAAAACTACAACTAAAATATTTTAACTTACTAAAGAAAGTTCATATAAACCCAGATACAGCCAAACCTCTTGGAGGATAAAACACAGTCAACCACTGAGCATCAGGTGAAGCATTTCAACAGTGAGTGAGTGAATTGGGAACTTTATTTTGAAATAAAGTTGAACTTTATTTTGAAATATTCTCCATACTGTACCTCTCCCTTTCCTTGTAAAATTGAAATATTTTATTTTATTTTATTCATTTATTTATTTTAAGCTTTTGGCAGCTTTAAGGACTGAGTTATTTTCACCAATTCGACTTATTTATTTTGTTTTTAAAAATTTAGATATTTGTCTGAGTCTCAAAGTACTAAAGTGTGCAGCAAGGTGAGAACACAGATTCAGAGGCCTCTGGCTTTTTGGCTTTTGATAACATCCATTGACACAGTTCATATCTGACAGCCTGCACTGTCTCAGTGGCCCTGCTTGAGCCTCAGCCTTCCTTGGCCGTCCAGGTGGACTCTTGTTCCATCACTGGCTTTGCACATGTCCATACCTCCCACACTGGAAGCAGTTCACAGTTTTTCCACAGCATCCTCGTCTTGCTCCTCGGCCTGGAGGAGTCCCTCCTCTCCTCATAGGAGGTCGTCTTGTCCACCCTCCTGGTAGAATGTACATCACCTGAGGTGTGGCCATGCCTGGTGGTGTAGGTGGGGTCTGAGGCACGCTGGCTGGTTGAGCAGACACCATCCTCGTCTCTCTTTTCTCTCCCTCTTTTCGCTGCTGCTGGCGTGTTGCTTCTTTCACTGCCTTCTTTGCCTGCTTTTGATGCAGCTCAACAGCATGAATCACATGGTCAGTTATTTGTTCTACTGACATGTTGCACAGTCTCACAGTGTCATTCAGATCCTTCTGATCTGGTCTTGAAGGCCAGGGCAGATTTTGACGCTTTGCCCCTTTGACCAGCGGAGGACGTCCATCAGAAACCTCATTTACCCGTCCGTCACCCACACACACTGATTCCTCATCTGACTCAGCCCACAGTGATCTACCTGCTCTGTCACGCAGATCACTTTCACTGCAGGAATTTCCAATTGAAATTTTCAGTTTTTAAATAAACGTCGGGCCCGCCTCTTGCCTGGTTGGGGCGGTCACCTGGTCTGTCGAGGCTCAGGTGAAGGAGGCCACCCGGGGATTGCCTCCACACCCAGCGTGCCCGCCGAATCGGCTGTTCGTGCCCCCGGAGCTTCGGGGAGAGGTGATCCACTGGGCCCACACCTCCACTTTTAGCTGCCACCCGGGAATCCAACGGACGGCTTTTGTGGTGGGCAGTCGTTTCTGGTGGCCGTCAGTCCTCAGGGACATCAGGGAGTATGTGGCAGCCTGCCCAGTCTGTTCGACCCACAAGACCCCTAACCAGCGTCCTCCGGGGTTCCTCCAGCCTCTGCCCGTGCCTCATCGACCCTGGTCCCACATAGCACTGGATTTTGTCACGGGGTTACCCCCTTCCGGGGGTAACACAGTCGTCCTCACAGTAATCGACCGATTTTCCCGATTAACCCATTTCATTCCTCTGCCCAGACTCCCGTCGGCCAAGCAGACGGCTCAGGCAGTGCTTGAGCACGTGTTCCGGCTCCACGGGTTCCCCAAGGACGTGGTCTCCGATAGGGGCCCCCAGTTTGTCTCTCGGTTCTGGCATGAGTTTTGTTCCCTGCTCGGTGCCCAGGTCAGCCTGACGTCCGGATACCACCCGGAGTCTAACGGCCAGACCGAGAGGACCAATCAGCAGTTGGAGACCGGGCTTCGCCTCCTTGCCTCCACCAACCCATCCACCTGGAGCCAACAGCTCCTCTGGGTAGAATATGCCCACAATACCCTGCCTTGCTCCTCCACAGGCCTGTCACCGTTCCAGTGCGCGTACGGCTACCAGCCACCACTCTTCCCATCACTGGAGGGGGAGGTCGTCATTCCGTCCGCACATGCCCTCCTCCGCCGCTGTCGCCGCACCTGGTTAAGGGCGCGTCGCGCTATGATCGCGAGCCAAGAACGCCACAAGAGGGCAGCGGATCGTCATCGGTCGCAGGCACCCAGTTACGCCGTAGGCCAGCAGGTGTGGCTCTCCACCAACGATCTACCCATTAGAACCCAGTCACGTAAGCTGTCTCAGAGATTCATTGGACCCTTCGTCATAGAACGCATCATTAACCCGTCTTCTGTCAGACTCTCCTTACCCAGAACCATGCGCATCCACCCCACCTTCCACGTCAGTCGACTCAAGCCATTCATCTCCAGCCCTCTGGTTCCCCCCACACCCCTACCTCCTCCACCTCGGCTCATCGATGGGGGCCCGGCTTACACGGTCCGGGCATTACTGAACAGTCGGCGGCGGGGTCGTGGGCTGCAGTACCTCGTTGACTGGGAGGGGTACGGACCAGAGGAGAGATCTTGGATCCCGGCACGGGACATCCTGGACCCCAGCCTCGTCCGGGAGTTCCATCACGCCCACCCGGACCTCCCTGGGCCGTCTAGGAATCCGCCCTAGACGGGGGGGTTCTGTCATGGACTCAGTCACTGCACCATTGTTTATGTTCATTTCCGGTTTTATGTTATTGTCACTTCCTGCCTCAGCCATTATTAGTTACTGCCAGCTTTACTTCCTGCTCCAGACCACACACCTGTTCCCCATCTAACCATCAATGGCCACTACTTAAGCACCACCTCTCACACCAACCGGTTGCCAGATTGCCTATGTGCATTAGTCAGCAATCCAGCGTTTATCCTCATGTCCTTGAACCCGTGTATGACCTCGCTTCTCCTGACCCTGATTCTCGTCTCATCTATGATCCTGCCTTGCCGTGAGTTTGACCCTAGCCTGCCTTGTGACCACCGCTTGTCTAAACCCTGTCTGTACTGTACCTGCCTGATCTGTGTATTGACCTTCGCCTGCCTGACCACGAATTAAGTAAACTGTGTTACCACTTACCTTGTCTTCGCTGTGCATGTGGGTCCGCTACCTCGGAAGCCGTGACACTATGTCTCTCAGGCCTCACAACTCATGAGAAAATCTACACTTGGATTGATCAGTCCCAAGCTTAAAGCTCCCTGATCATACAGCTTTTCACTCTAAAGAATATTGGACTTTAATGTCTCAGTAAGGTCTCTGTAAATTTTCATTCCATAAAGCTCTTTAGATCGTCCACACTGCCCCTGTCAATATGTTGTTTTCACTCCCCATCAGCAAACGCTGTGTTTTCTGGGCGTGTCGCAAGCGAAGCTGCTCACCACACCTCTGTGCGGAAGCGCATACCTTTTTGTTGTTGTTGTTTTTTGGCTCCATGGATACGAGCCACCGCACGGTTAGGATACTATAGGTGGCAGTAGTGCGACGTTGAGAATACAATCCACCACAGAAGAAGACCCACTACAGAACTGCACGACGTTAGCCAGCCAGCTAGTTCGTAGCGTAGTAGAACCATACGTCTACGATCCCGAATCTGACCTTGAAGCTGAAGAGGAGGCTGTTGAAGTCGCCACATTTCGGCTGATGCAAGATGTGTCTCATTGGTAATGTCGCATTTACTTTAATTTAATTGATTTATGTAATTTGCAAAGCAACTAGCGGTGGCTAATGCGTATGCTAAATGGCGTGTGCAGCTTGAATATTCACAACACGACTTACCTGGAAAACTCTTGTTAATAGATAACACTACTTTAGCTTACATTATACAAATAAATAAGTTTGAGAGCATAGCTGAAATAATATAAATACATTTTACATTTACACATTTCACTGTTTTGTCTTACTTGTGCTGCTGCTCTGACAATTTTATTTAAAAAATGTGCATTAATATTTAGAGCAATCACTGCATGACCTTCCTGGGAACAAAAAGCATTGGTTCAAATTATATATTGACCTAACGTATTTTTACTGCTTTTAATTATGTTTTTTTGTCATTCTTGATAAATCTGACAGTAATATGTCTCTGTATCTGAAGTTGTTACAGGTATCTAGTCTACAGAGGCTAGTGAGCTGGTGCTGAGGATTCCTGGGGTGAAGAATCTGAGTTGCCATCTCTTCATGCTTGGGTTGTAGATGAAGGCAGTTTCCTGATGGATAAAACACTAAAACACTCATAGTATGATTAATGTAGACCACCTGTGGAATAACTCCTTTACCATTTGAGTAAAAATGTGTTTTTTGTGAGTGCAATACTCATTAAGAATTTTTTTATTTTATTTATATATAATTTATATGCTTTTTATTTATGGCCGCTTCAACTTTATAGCTTACCATATTAGAAAGAGAAAAACATGTAATTTCAATACTATGATTTCCTAAATAAAAGTGTTTTACCTTCAGAAACAGAGTTTAGTGAAATACATAATAGTTAAAGCCAACTTTATTGTAAACCAAAAAAATACACCACTACTCCAAAGCTAGAACAAACTGTTACCTTCACACTCCAATGTGCAATGTATAGGTTACTGAGTTAATTAAGAGGTCTGGGGGTTTGAGGTCAGAAGCTTTTGCAGGGCCCTGCAGACGAAATGCATGAAAGTAGGGTAAACAGGGAGATGTGGTGATCCTTGTTCTCATCACTATTTGGAAGACTGAGCGGAAGCAGTCCTCTACCAGATGGAAGCTGTGGCTGTCCTCACCATCACCTCATCAAAACAAAAGGTACTGCAATCAGAATTGTAGATTAGTGAAATGTTCATTATTATGTAGGTCAAAACCTTCTCTAATGTAAGAACACACAATACCAGACAAAAAATTAAACCAAACGAGGACAGCCTGTCTGTGCTAAAACAACAGATAAACAGTTGTTACAATTCAAATATAAAATCTAAACATTATATACCAATTAAAATCTTCTATTACCTATCTTACTGTTGGTACATACAAACTTACATACCTTTACTCCTGAGCTGGGCAGCAGATGTCCGTGTACCAACAGTCTGCAGTGATTTCTCTGTTTGACAGCCTCCTTGCATGTGGGCAACTGGGATTTGCCCTCCTACAGTATAGAAAAGACTGTTACATTTACTGTAAATTGTATTGGTCCTACAAATATAATGGCTATGGTACAAGCTATAGGTAACTGACCAGATAAGCAGCAGGTATTGTAGAGATGTGACTAATTAGCAACTAAGCTTGAAACACAACACAGTAATCATTCCAACTAATCATGTTAGAATTTGATAGAACAATGACATAACCCCAAATCACAAGTTGATTTAGGCTGTGACACAGGACGGGGTAACAAACATAACCGCGTTCATCTGCAGGTTCTTTTTGTAGCGATCGACCAGCTGTAGCTCTAAAGTGCAAAGGCCTAAAGGCATGCTAACGGCTAACGCAACACAAACAGGAGCGGCAGCACGTCAACAGGACAAAAGCTCGATCCACCGCTTCCTGCCTGTCGCCGATCGAAGGCCCATCGCTATTAGCTGTTCCCCACACAGGTGTGTGATTGCACCAACTCAGAGTAGCACATTTGAAAGGGACAAAGGCTCGGTTGACTCACTGTAGCCGTTAGCGACGCTAGCGATTAGCTTGTCTCACATGTGGGTTACTGCATTTTAAACAGACCCAACTAACATTTTTAGATATCACAAGTATCAAGCACAAACTTACTACAGCGAGCTAGATCCACCGCTTCCTGTCTGTCGCCGCTGGAAGGGCGATAACGATCAGCTGTTCCCCGCAGGTGTATGCGATTACAGAAAAAGGACAGACGCTAGACCCACCGCTCCCTGCCCGTAGTCGCTCGATGCCGTTACGATAATCATTAGCTTTTCTCTACACAGCTGTGTGGCTGCAGGAGCCCACATGAGCACATTTGAAGGGGACAAAGGCTCAACTGGCTGTAGCCGTTAGCATAGCTAGCTAGTAACTTGCCTCACACATAGGTTACTACATTTTAAACGGACAAACTAACATTTTAAAACATTATAAATATCAAGCATGTACTTACTTCAGTGAGTGAATGACGGACTTTAGGAATAGGTCCTTTTTTTCCAACAGGAGCCGTGAAACAAATCCAGCATTGTACGCACCCTCGTTTGAAATGCACATACGTATAAATGCTGAGGCAGTGTTTCTGGCACCGGTCCGTTAAAAATAAAAGTGACCCACAAAGTCCTCACTTGTTGAACCCTTGTTAAAGTGAATAGACTTTGGTGTTGGTTAGAACACATAAGAACCAAACTATTTCTATGGGAGGACTTGGACGCTGCCGTGCTTGTCTGTTCACGGTGAGTGAGAGGGGGGAAATGGCGGAAGTCCAGTTTTGGTTCAGGATCATTGTGGGGGTGGTGGTTCAGGATTTGCAGGGAGAACTTTCAACCAGTGTGACGAAACCTGGGGAACGGCCTCAGAACAGTAGATATCTCTCTCCATTGGATGAGAAAATTTACGTTTTCAGAATGTGAAAAAAGCAGAAAATGCATTTCTACCGTGCTCAGTGTGTGTATATGTGACCCATAGAGTCATAGGGACGCTCCAAAATGTCTAAAAAGTGGATTTTGCATGATATGAGCCCTTTAACCCTCACGCAGCCTTCGAGGGGGTCAGTCTGACCCCACGAGACAAACTATGAAACTTTTGATTCTTTTTACTTTTTTAGGCCACAAGGCTACGCGTCGCAGGATCCGCGGCGGCTCGGTCACCCCTCCCTTCTTCTTCGTCACAGGCCCGTCCCGCACCCTCCCGGGGTCCGGCGCGACCCCAGCCCCCTGTACCTCCCCGTCCCTCGTCCTCCCGGGGTCAGGCGCGACCCCGGCCACCTGTACCTCCCCGTCCCTCGTCCTGCCGGGGTCCGGTGTGACCCCAGCCCCCTGTACCTCCCCGTCCCTCGTCCTCCCGGGGTCCGGCGCGACCCCAGCCCCCTGTACCTCCCCGTCCCTCGTCCTGCCGGGGTCCGGCGCGACCCCAGCCCACGGAACCTCCCCGTCAGGCGTCCTCCCGGGGTCCGGCACGACCACATTTTTTTGTTTTTTTATTTTTCCTTCTCCTTTCCTCCCTTTTACCTCCACCCGTGCCACAGGCCCACTGATGATGAACATGATGATGATGATGATGATGATGATAATGATGATATTGATGATGCAAGCAGACAGCTGCGTGCAAGGGCTGACCATTTTAAACGAAAAATAAAACATACCAAACAGGCAAAAACATTTGATTAAATGCCAAAAGTTTATTTAATAATATAAAACAGTTATGAAATAAAGGAGTACAAGGCGCATTCCGTACAGTATAATTTAATTGGTACGCGTAAAGCAACAGAGGCAGGCGTAGAAAGAAATTGAATACGGCCCTTTTTTTTTTTAATCTTCATCAACGGGATTCTCGGCTCATCAAAACTTGACGCGAAGCAACTTTTGCAGCAGCGCCAGCATCAGCATCCCGCAGCATTGGTTGTGGCTCTCGCTCCGCCGCGAGCCGCACACGACGCAGGGCATCTCGTAGCCAAAGCCGACATAGCCTTCCACGGCCTCCTTCAGCATCAACTCGGGGAACGCCACGTAGCCCCTTCTGTAACGCTCCTTGCCTATCATTGCTTTCCGGACGCTTTCTTTGCCAGAGAACTTTTTCGCCAGGAAGTCGCACTCCTCCACTCCGGCAACGTGCACGTGATACACATGCTCTCTCAGCATGTTGTCACCCGCTACGAAACGGGAAAGCCTGACGCCGCACGCATCACACACGTGAGTGTCTACGGTGTCCAGCTCATACGACATGCCCTCACGGCTGCCCAGCTCCCTGAACAGGTTGTCCGCAGTGCGAGGGCCGACCACGCTCCTCTCGCTCGGCCTTTTCGTGTACAGCAGAGGCTTGCGCCCGTAGTCGTCGTCCAGCTGAGTGTCGGTCAGGTACGCCATGAATCTCTCGCAAACTTCTTTGCATCTGTCGCGGTGTCGTCTCCCCGCGCCGGCACAGATGACGCATCGCTTTACGTTTAGCAGGTAACATTTGCCACCGCTGGCAAATAAGAGGGCGTCCGGAAACGCCACCATGCTGTGGGCGAACCTGAGTTTGCCCAGGTCCAAGGCCAATTGATCCGGTGGCAGGTGGCGGTGTCTGTAATGAGCCTTGACACGAGCACACCGTCCGTCGCTGGCCAGGATGTGTTTGTCCAACAAGGCCCTCAAGGCACCCTCAGCGGCCAGAGCGTTCCCACACAAACAGTCGCACTCCAGACCTTCGTCTAGGCCTCCTTCCGGGTCTGGGAATCCGCTATGATCCAACGGGCACGGGGTTCCCTCTTCTTCTACGCGAAGGCGCAGACAGTCTTTGGTCTGCTCGAGCCGCGGCTTGAACACCGCGCAGCCGTCGGTTTGCAGGTCACCTTCTTCTTGAGAGGCCATAGCGTTGGAACCTTTCGACGAGACTGTGGATAAACGCTCGCTCCAAGCTTGTCAGGTGAAGTGGTACTGCGATGTATTCTCTCTGCGACTTTTAAGGTTCGCCGCACCTCCCTCCCCCCCGCACACAGGCACCTAACCCAAAATCTGAACCAGCGAGGGATCCTCCAATCGGCTCATCGTCATCTCACCGCCAGACAACTCCTCCTGAACCGTCCTCCACTTTGTCCAACGTGGAAAAAGTCCTCCGACCGGGGCAATTTATTCCCACCAGGAAGATCCTCCAACTCAGAAAAATCCTGGGAAACCTGGGAAATCGAGGGAAAACTTGTGTAAACTTGTGTAAAAATTGGAAATGAGGCGGCGACTGGTCAATAGGTTCCGCCGCAGTGCTCCTTACATTGAGACTGGTGGAATAGCGTTGACACAATAGCGCAGACCTCCGTGCTCGCAGCAGCCACGCTCCCCATACATGTAAAATAAAAAAAAAAAATTATTTCACCACCCACCCGTCCCGCGTCCTCCCGGGGTCTGACGCGACCCCACACACACACACACACACACACACACACACACACACACACACACACACACACACACACATTATTTGAATATTGTCATATTATGAGGGAGAAAATAAAGACCAAATAAGCAAAACTTTTGATTAAATACTAAATATTTATTGAATATAAAACAGTAATCAAAGAAAGGGGTACACAATGCATTCATATGCACTCATATTCATATTCATATTAAAACCTCAGAAAGACCGAAATCATCTCACCACCAGAGAACTCGGGGACCGTTCTCCACTTTATCCAACGTGAAAAATCCTCCAACGCGGCAGTTTATCCCACCGGAAGGATTCCTCCAACGTGGTGAAGATTCCTCCAACTTGGAAACTCGGTGTTTGTGTGTGTGCTTTCACCTGCAAATTATTTCACCACCACCCTCACGTCCTCCCTAGGTCCAACACGACCCCATGCGCCGCACACACACACTGATTGATTATTTTATATATATTTTATATATATATATATATTATATTATATTATGAGGGGGAAAATAAAGACCAAATTAGCAAAACTTTTGAGTAAATGCTAAATATTTATTGAATATAAAACAGTAATCAAAGAAAGGGGTACACAATGCATTCATATGCACTCATATTCATATTAGAATTCACATCACATGTATTCATAATCCAAAGGTGTCCGGACATCTTAATCGGCACGCGTAACGACAGAGGCTGGCGTGGCGGGGAGAAGCTCGATACAGCCAGCGATGTGAGCCAAGAGTTCAGAGACAGACTTGAACGGGACTCTCATAGTGCCATCCACGAGCACATATTGGAAACCGCACGGGGTCGAACAAAACAAAACGCTCCGAGTACACTCGTCGGTAGCGATGTCAAACAGGTATCCCGCATGGTAGCCGCCCTTATAACAAAAGACCATCCCCGCGTTCTGCTTCACCTCGGGCAGCTTTTCCGGATAGGCGTACAGCCCCCACCAGGTGTCACCCAGTGCCGTTATCGCGCCGCGCACCTCACTCAGCAACCTCGTGGCAGACAGATCCTCAAAGTGCACTCCGTCTTCCTGGGGGGGACTCAGAAGCCTGGCGCGGTCCTTGGCGATAACTTTGCCAATCAGCCTCACGGGGTCCAACGCCGTCCCGTAAGGGTTGGACCAAATTGGGGTGGTGGTGTCCATGACCGTGTCGTCGCGAGCCACCGGCTCGAAGAGGATCCGGTAGACTCCATTGTAAACCACCAGAGAGAAAAATTTCAGACCCCTCACGGTCTTGATTGCACCCCAAAGAACAACGCCGTCCCCCGACTCTTTCCGGGGACTTGGGATGCAGTCGGCCAGCAAAACTATTCCCTCGCACGGTGTAACGCGCGCGCGACACAGATGCACCAGCCCTTTGCCGGGCGAGGCCCAGATCTTCCCCGTTAGGACCTCCATTTTCTCGCAGGTGGCGTTCAGGAGCGCCCAATTTCCCACGGGTCTGCGTTGCGAGACGTCAGGATGCACGTCTCGCCAGACAGCGAACTTGTCATTGTCTCTGGCTTTTCCAGTGCCTTTAGAGAAGGTCTCTAAGATCTGAGCGACGGCGACGAGCTCCGGTCCGTTAGAGAAGTTAGAGGTCTTTGCGTCCATGTCGGTGAGCTCTGTTCAGTTTAGAGGGACGGGAAGAGTAGCCATCCTCTTCTGTCTTCTGTGGGGTTTATATGACACCGACTGTGGGAAGGTGGCAGGTCTGACCGGGGGTCCAATCCCCGACCCTAACCTTGTTTTTGTTTTGTTTTTTCGTATTCTCTGGCACCACATCTCAATCGCTGCCAGAGGCTCAAACCAAAATCATCTCACCACCAAAGAACTCGGAGCCGTTCTCCACGTTATCCAACGTGAAAAATCCTCCAAGCTCCTCCAAGTTTATCCCACCAGAAGGATTTCTCCAACAAAAAAAAACATCTAACCTGGGGGGGGGGACTTATTTCACCACCACTCTCACGTCCCTCAAAAAGACCCCACACGCGCACGCACGCACGCACGCACGCACACACACACACACACACACACACACACACACACACACACACACACACACACACACACCTTCTCCACTTTATCCAACATGAAAAATCCTCCAACCTGGCAGTTTATCCCACCAGAAGGATTCCTCCAACGTGGTGGGAAAAAAATCATCTAACCTGGGTTCGTCCAACGTGAAAAATCCTCCAACGTGGCAGTTTATCCCACCAAAAGGATTCCTCCAACGTGGTGGGAAAAAAATCATCTAACCTGGGTTCGTCCAACGTGAAAAATCCTCCAACGCAGCAGTTTATCCCACCAGAAGGATTCCTCCAACGTGGTGGAGATTCCTCCAACTTGGAAACAAGACCCCACACACACACTTTCTCCACTTTATCCAACGTGAAAAATCCTCCAACACGGCAGTTTATCCCACCAGAAGGATTTCTCCAGCGTGGTGGGAAAAAATCATCTAACCTGGGGGGAGAGTCGGGACCTGTTTTACCTCTGTAAAAAAATATATTTTTAAAAATCTCACCTTTATTTTTTTGTAGGTCGTTGCTCTTTCAGACAGTACATGCCTAGCAAGCCAGCAAAATACGGCCTCAAGTTTTGGGTGGCGTGCGACGCCAAGTCCAGCTATGCTTGGAAGATGCAGCTTTACACCGGCAAGCCAGGAGGAGGAGGAGGAGAAAAGAGAGCTTCTGAAAAAAAGCAGGGCCAGCGGGTCGTGCTGGACGTCACAGAAGGGCTCGCCGGGCCTCGCAACGTGACGTGCAACAACTTTTTCACTTCCTACGAACTGGGCCAGCGGCTCCTGCGCAGGGAGCTCACCGTGCTCTGTACGGTTCGCAAGAACAAGCCGGAATTGCCGCCGGCAAGGGCAGGAGCGCCTTCTCCTCCGTGTTTGCCTTCACTCCCAGCACCGTCCTGGTGTCCTACGTGCCCAAGAAAAACAAAAACGTGATCCTGATGAGCACGCTACACTCGGGCGCCACGGCCTCCGTCGATGTCCTCCTCGTTGACGCAGGACAGCGGGACAAAAAGCCCTTTGCCGTCCTAGACTACAACGCCACCAAGGGAGGCGTAGACAACCTGGACAAGGTGATAGGAACCTACAGCTGCAGGAGAAAGACGGCGCGCTGGCCCGTGGCGGTGTTTCACAACGTCCTAGACGTGTCTTGCTACAACGCTTTCGTCGTGTGGCGGGAGGCCCACCCGGACTGGATGCCCGGCAACCGCAGCAAGAGGAGGGTGTTTCTAGAGCAGCTGGGCAAGGCGCTCGTGACTCCTCTCATCCGCAGAAGGCGCCATCCGCCTCGCGGCGAAGCGTCCGCCTCGCTCGTGCGGACGCTTCAGAAGGGGGTTCGGGACCCCCGTGCGGGTCCTCCTCCCGCTCCCTGTCCTGCTCTTCCGGACTCGGGGCAGCAGCAGCAGCGGCAGCGGCAGCGGCAGCGGGAGCGGGAGCAGCAGCAGCAGCAGCAGCAGCAGCAGCAGCAGCAGCAGCAGCAGCAGCAGCAGCAGGAGCAGCAGCAGCAGGAGCACCAGCAGCAGGCCCTCACCGCAGACCTCATCTGGGGTGAAGACGGGGACGATAAGGGTGACGGAGGAAAACACGACGCCCTCGGTTCCGTCGCTAGCGACCAGGCGCAAAAGGGCAAGAGGATAAGGTGTCAAATTTGTCCGCGCGCGAGGGACCACAAAACAAACAACGTTTGCCATCAGTGCGAGAGATACATCTGCCACAGCATTTGCTCTTCTGCTGTTCAGACTGCGCCCCTCGCTCCTGAAGATAATTTGTTTGTTCATTAGAAAATGAAATAATAATAATAATAATAATAATAATAATAATAATAATAATAATAATAATAATAATAATAATAATAATAATAATAATAATAATAATAATAATAATAATAATCTGTGTGTTTTATACTATTGTTGATGTTTTTGTTGTTGTCAGTGTAGTAACACTATTTACAAACAAAGTGTAATATGTAAAAGAAAAATAATTAATAAAATAAAACAAAAGCATTTCAATTTGGGTATTTTGTTTTTTTTTCTCCAACCTGGGATTTTCTCCAACCTGGAGAACCCCTCCAACTTGGAAACACACAACGTCACGGCCCTCCTTGTATTCACACACACACACACACACACACACACACACACACACACACACACACACACACACACACACACACCTCCCTCCTCCTAACCTGCACTTTCTGTGCACTCGTGGGGTCTGGCGTGACCCCCACCTCCCTCCTCCTAACCTGCACTTTCTGTGCACTCGTGGGGTCTGGCGTGACACCCACCTCCCTCCTCCTAACCTGCACTTTCTGTGTCCTCGTGGGGTCTGGCGTGACCCCCTCCTCCTAACCTGCACGTTCTGTGTCCTCGTGGGGTCTGGCGTGACCCCCACCTTCCTCCTCCTAACCTGCACGTTCTGTGTCCTCGTGGGGTCTGGCGTGACCCCCAGCTACCTCCTCCTAACCTGCACGTTCTGTGTCCTCGTGGGGTCTGGCATGACCCCCTCCTCCCTCCTCCCAACCTGCACTTTCGGTCTCCTCGTGGGGTCCGGCGTGACCCCGACCACCACCCCCCCACTGCACATCCTCACCCACTTGTGGGGTCAGATGTAAAACCCTCCTCCGTTGCCCTCGTGGGGTCTAAAAATGAGAGCTGCGTGAGGGTTAAACACAATATCCCCTTTTCTGTATTTCGCTCTCCCTTTAAACAAAACAAATAGAGAGAAGGCAAAATCATTACTTGTAATGTGTCACCGACCACAGGCATGAACTGTGAACAAAGCAAAAGCAGCACTGTGACTAAAAACAGAAACTTTTGCAGGTAATAGCGTCTGTTGTCTAAGAACGATGCAATTATTGAGTTAACAAATGATTGAACAATCTAGGTGAAATGTCAAATACATAAAACAGAAGTAATAAAAACAATAGTTATTAATTGCAGAGGATAGGTCATAAATCGTATATTACTGTATAGAATAAGAAAGAAAACAATTTTCCCATAACACGGTGCAGTATAATGTGGACCTGAGAAAACAGCACCCCCTGCTAGGATTGAGGAGAAATGTAAAAGCTTAGATAACCTGGTATTCCCAGGCGGTCTCCCATCCAAGTACTAACCAGGCCCGACTCTGCTTAGCTTCCGAGATCAGACGAGATCGGGCGTGCTCAGGGTGGTATGGCCGTAAGCGAGAGCAGAAAGAAACAGGAGCTCTTTTAAGCTTGGCAAGCCAAGCCGTTGTATCCACTTGCCTGATTGTGGCATTTATAAAGGACTTAGAACATTTTGGGACGTACACAGAAGGTGGACATTTTGGCCTTAAACACAATATCCCCTTTTTTGTATTTCGCTCTCCCTTTAAACAAAACAACTAGAGAGAAGCCAAAATCATTACTTGTAATGTGTCACCGACCACAGGCATGAACTGTGAACAAAGCAAAAGCAGCACTGTGACTAAAAACAGAAACTTTTGCAGGTAATAGCGTCTGTTGTCTAAGAACAATGCAATTATAGAGTTAACAAATAATTGAACAATCTAGGTGAAATGTCAAATACATAAAATACAAGTAATAAAAAACACAAGATATTATTGCAGAAGATACCTCATAAATCGTACAATACCTGCATAGAATAAGAAGGAAAACACTTTTCCCATAACACGGTGCAGTATAATGTAAACCTGAGCAAACAGCGCCCTCTGCTAGGGTTGAGGAGAAATGTAAATGCTTACAGCACCTGGTATTCCCAGGCGGTCTCCCTTCCAGGTACTAACCAGGCCCAGCCCTGCTTAGATTCCGAGATCAGACGGGATCGGGCGTGCTCCGGGTGGTATGGCCGTAAACGAGAGTAAAGAGTGACAGGAGCTCTTTTAAGCTTGGCAAGCCACGACGTTGCATCCACTTGCCTGAATGTGGCATTTATAAAGGACTTAGAACATTTTGGGACGTACACAGAAGGTGGCAATTTTGGCCTTAAACACAATATCCCCTTTTTTGTATTTCGCTCTCCTTTTAAACCAAACAAATAGAGAGAAGCCAAAGTCATTACTTGTAATGTGTCACCAACCATAGGCATGAACTGTGAACAAAGCAAAAGCAGCTCTGTGCCTGAAAACAAAAAATTCTTGCAGGTAATAGCATCTGTTGTCTAAGAACGATGCAATTATTGAGTTAACAAATAATTGAACAATCTAGGTGAAATGTCAAATACATTAAATACAAGTAATAAAAAACACAAGATATTAATTGCAGAAGATAGGTCATAAATCGTCCAATAACTGCATAGAATAAGAAAGAAAACACTTTTCCCATAACACGGTGCAGTATAATGTGGACCTGAGAAAACAGCGCCCCCTGCTAGGATTGAGGAGAAATGTAAAAGATTAGAGCACCTGGTATTCCCAGGCGGTCTCCCATCCAAGTACTAATCAGGACCAACGCTGCTTAGCTTCTGAAATCAGACTAGATCGGGCATGCTCAGGGTGGTATGGCCGTAAGCTAGAGCAGAGAGTGACAGGAGCTCTTTTAACCCTCACGCAGCTCTCATTTTTAGACCCCACGAGGGCAACGGAGGAGGGTTTTACATCTGACCCCACAAGTGGGTGAGGATGTGCAGTGGGGGGTGGTGGTCGGGGTCACGCCGGACCCCACGAGGACACCGAAAGTGCAGGTTGGGAGGAGGGAGGAGGGGGTCACGTCGGACCCCACGAGGACACAGAAAGTGCAGGTTAGGAGGAGGTAGCTGGGGGTCACGCCGGACCCCAGGAGGAAAGCGAACGTGCAGGTTAGGAGGAGGGAGGAGGGGGTCACGCCGGACCCCAGGAGGAAAGCGAACGTGCAGGTTAGGAGGAGGGAGGAGGGGGTCACGCCGGACCCCACGAGGACACAGAACGTGCAGGTTAGGAGGAGGGAGGAGGGGGTCACGCCGGACCCCAGGAGGAAAGCGAACGTGCAGGTTGGGAGGAGGGAGGTGGGGGTCACGCC
>NC_040899.1:18562113-18564613 GCF_900634795.4 Betta splendens | reverse complement strand
AATCCTTCTGGTGGGATAAACTGCCGCGTTGGAGGATTTTTCACGTTGGACAAACCCAGGTTAGATGATTTTTTCCCACCACGCTGGAGGAATCCTTCTGGTGGGATAAACTGCCAGGTTGGAGGATTTTTCAAGTTGGACGAACCGGTGACAGGTCCCGACTCTCCCCCCAGGTTAGATGATTTTTTCCCACCACGCTGAAGGAATCCTTCTGGTGGGATAAACTGCCGTGTTGGAGGATTTTTCACGTTGGACAAACCCAGGTTAGATGATTTTTTCCCACCACGCTGGAGGAATCCTTCTGGTGGGATAAACTGCCGTGTTGGAGGATTTTTCACGTTGGACGAAGTGGAGAAAGTGTGTGTGTGTGTGTGTGTGTGTGTGTGTGTGTGTGTGTGTGTGTGTGTGTGTGTGTGTGTGTGTGTGTGTGTGTGTGGGGTTTTGTTTCCAAGTTGGAGGAATCTCCACCACGTTGGAGGAATCCTTCTGGTGGGATAAACTGCCGTGTTGGAGGATTTTTCACGTTGGACAAACCCAGGTTAGATGATTTTTTCCCACCACGCTGGAGGAATCCTTCTGGTGGGATAAACTGCCGTGTTGGAGGATTTTTCACGTTGGACGAAGTGGAGAAAGTGTGTGTGTGTGTGTGTGTGTGTGTGTGTGTGTGTGTGTGTGTGTCTGTGTGTGTGTGTGTGTGTGTGTGTGTGTGTGCGTGTGGGGTTTTGTTTCCAAGTTGGAGGAATCTCCACCACGTTGGAGGAATCCTTCTGGTGGGATAAACTGCTGCGTTGGAGGATTTTTCACGTTGGACAAACCCAGGTTAGATGATTTTTTTCCCACCACGTTGGAGGAATCCTTCAGGTGGGATAAACTGCCAGGTTGGAGGATTTTTCATGTTGGATAAAGTGGAGAAGGTGTGTGTGTGTGTGTGCGTGCGTGTGTGTGTGTGTGTGTGGGGTCTTGTTGAGGGACGTGAGAGTGGTGGTGAAATAAGTCCCCCCCCCCCCCCCCCCAGGTTAGATGTTTTTTTTTTGTTGGAGAAATCCTTCTGGTGGGATAAACTTGGAGGAGCTTGGAGGATTTTTCACGTTGGATAAAGTGGAGAACGGCTCCGAGTTCTTTCGTGGTGAGATGATTTTGGTTTGATGCCTCTGGCAGCGATGGAGATGTGGTGCCAGAGAATACGAAAAAAACAAAACAAAAACAAGGTTAGGGTCGGGGATCGGACCCCCGGTCAGACCTGCCACCTTCCCACGGTCGGCGTCATATAAACCCCACAGAAGACAGAAGAGGATGGCTACTCTTCCCGTCCCTCTAAACTGAACAGAGCTCACCGACATGGACGCAGAGACCTCTAACTTCTCTAACGGACCGGAGCTCGTCGCCGTCGCTCAGATCTTAGAGACCTTCTCTAAAGGCACTGGAAAAGCCAGAGACAATGACAAGTTCGCTGTCTGGCGAGACGCGCATCCTCACGTCTCGCAACGCAGACCCGTGGGAAATTGGGCGCTCCTGAACGCCACCTGGGAGGAAATGGAGGTCCTAACGGGGAAGATCTGGGCCTCGCCCGGCAAGGGGCTGGTGCATCTGTGTCGCGCGCGCGTTACACCGTGCGAGGGAATAGTTTTGCTGGCCGACTGCATCCCAAGTCCCCGGAAAGAGTCGGGGGACGGCGTTGTTCTTTGGGGTGCAATCAAGACCGTGAGGGGTCTGAAATTTTTCTCTCTGGTGGTTTACAATGGAGTCTACAAGATCCTCTTCGAGCCGGTGGCTCGCGACGACACGGTCATGGACGCCACCGCCCCATATTGGTCCGACCCTTACGGGACGGCGTTGGACCCCGTGAGGCTGATCGGCGAAGTTATCGCCGAGGACCGCGCCAGGCTTCTGAGTCCCCCCCAGGAAGACGGAGTGCGCTTTGAGGATCTGTCTGCCACGAGGTTGCTGAGTGAGGTGCGCGGCGCGATAACGGCACTGGGCGACACCTGGTGGGGGCTGTACGCCTATCCGGACAAGCTGCCCGAGGTGAAGCCGAACGCGGGGATAGTCTTTTGTTATATGGGCGGCTACGACGCGGGATACCTGTTTGACATCGCTACCGACGAGTGTACTCGGAGCGTTTTGTTTTGTTCGACCCCGCGCGGTTTCCAATACGTGCTCGTGAATGGCTCTAGGAGAGTCCCGTTCAAGTCTGTCTCTGAACTCTTGGCTCACATCGCCGGCTGTATCGAGCTTCTCCCCGCCCCGCCAGCCTCTGTCGTTACGTGTGCCGATTAAGGTGTCCGGACACTTTTGGAATATTTGGAATACGTGTGATGTGAATTCTAATATGAATATGAATATGAGTGCATATGAATGCATTGTGTACCCCTTTCTTTGATTACTGTTTTATATTCAATAAATATTTAGCATTTAATCAAAAGTTTTGCTTATTTGGTCTTTATTTTCTCCCTCATAATATAATATAATATATATATAATATAATATATCAATCAGTGTG